>NC_035435.2:147469951-147771237 GCF_002127325.2 Helianthus annuus
CGGTTTTCCGACCTACAGATCTTGCGGCAGTGATAGTGATGGAGTATAGCCGCGTCGTCTGGGGACTGGATCTTTCTCTGTCTCTCTAATTTTTTACCTTACGTTTAGTTTATACTCGTTTTTCTTTTCAGAGCGGAGCTTGTTTGTTTGATCAGGACCGGAAAATGTTTGTGTGATAACGAAACCTATGGCGGTGGTACTTGGATAACATAAAGTGAGAGAACCTTTGTTGTTGTACAAATTATGGAGAAAAGAAAACGTGGTGTACCAAATGATCGACAGATGGTCCAATAGAACACAAACAGTAAAAGTTGAACGAAGGGCAGAAAAGTAAATTTGGACGGTGGAATGTCGGTGGCAAAGGCCACCAACTTTGTGTTTTAAGATAGTATATAATATAATATACTAAATGACAAAAACAAATTTAAGGATTTAATGAAATTGAATAAATGGTTTTTATAATTTCATTTTTTATATCATTAAAAAACAATGACATATTTCAAAATTGAATAAATGATTTTTATAATTGAAGTTACCAAAATACCCTTTCAGTTAACAAGCAATTTAGATGGAGTTAGAGGCGGGGAACAAAATAGGAAAAACACAGTAAACTATTAGAGGAAAATGAGTGTTTTTAAATGATTGGGACAAAACCGTTAAAACGAACAAACCACAGGAAGCAAAACAAAAGTTTACTCTAAATTTAATAAATTAACACAACACAATATGCATATGTAATTCAATGTTTTTACATCTATTCTATATTCGATTTAACAATCTCGCCACAACACACTTGTCCTGAAACCCTATTTTTTGGGTCAAAACAATATCTGAAAAATCCGTTGACATATGCACAAGTTAAAGGAAAAACAGATAAAATTTATAGTTGCAACGTGGTTTGTTTTGCTTTGCACACATCCACGCAATCGCAGCAGAAATTTAGCTGAAAAAAGCACATGATCATCACCGTTTCTCCAATCCATTATTATTAGTATTTCTCCTAAATTCATCCCCTTTTCTCTACCAAAAAATCACCAACAAAAGATGAACAATCGGTCCATACACAACTCGGTTCCCACCGATATTGCCTTCAAAATCGCCTCTTTGCTTCAGGTATCTGTTAATATTTATGAGATTATGGATTAAGAATCATCTTTCTCATTTTTGTAATTTTTTGATGAAATAAATTTGGGATTTTGATGAAGGAGTTGGATTTGTGTGCGTTGGGTAGTTGCTCTCGGTTTTGGCGGGAGCTTTGTGGGTCGGATCATATATGGTCAGGTCTATGCATAGACAGGTGGCCAGCCCTAGGTTTTGACAAAGGTCAATCTTATGATGTTGTTCCTGAATTCAACCCTCATCATCTCCAGCAGCAGCATTTGGACTCTAATTTGAAGGTCAATTTCTGTTTTTTTAGGGTTTTTTATATAATTGTGTTTTTATGTATATTTGTTTGTTAGGATGGTGGTTGCAGAGATATATATTATTAATAAATTGATTGAAGGATGATAATATGGTATTCTGGTTATATTGCAAACTTTTAAATATGACTTAGAAAAGTAATACTCAATGGTTGGGTGATCAAACACTTCGGGCGGTGGGTTTCATCTGGAATGGTGGCGGGTGGGCCACCATCGTCGTCTGCGTTCGTGGACGTGGGTGGCCTTTTTGCCATTGGATTTACCCGGGTGCAAGGTTTAAAACTACGGAATCGTGCCTTGAGGCGTTTTCCCTTCGCCTCAAGGCGGAATTAAAAAATAAATATAAAAATTATATATCTTGTAAAAAATAAAATACTAACTAATTTCATCATCTGATTCATCAAAAACACACGTAAAAAAGACTTGAAATGTCTGAAATTGACCAAAAAAGTCAAAAACATCCCCCCCCCCCCCCCTTAAGCGCTCCCTGAGGCACACGTACAAAATAACCCTCTGAGGCGCCGCCTCAGACTCGTTATTTGGGCGCCTCGCTTTGAGGCGCACGCGTCAGCCGTTGTTTTACACCATGCCTGGGTGATCGGGCTTTTGTTGGTCGTTCAATAAAATTGATTATTATGTGCGATCATTCACTTCCAAGTTTGTTTTTTTTATACCATCCGGCGCGGGGCGGCCTGTGAAATGCCTCAAACCTGTAAAACAGACCTTGATAATAAAGTTCGCTTTAGGCCCTCAAATATGTTGAGCCACCCCTGTTGAGGTGGTGCTCCATCACGTGGGTCAAAAATAAGGTCGGGCTAGAATTAGGGTCTAAAAGAGGCTGATATGTAAAAATGAACAAAAGGATGAATAGATTATGAATGGTTTCCTTGACAAAGAAGGCTGATATGTAAAAGATGGGTATACATAGAGCAACGCCTCGTATAAGTGAAGCTCTTGTCCCGCACCTCGACTTTCAAGACCTAAACACCTTGGACCCCACGCGCTTTTAAAACCAAGCTTCCAACATTCTGTTGTATCCATATTAATGTAGATGACATTCATCTTTTGGTTTTATCTTTTACATGTGAATGTAGGGATGGAGGGGATTTTATGTGAATAAACATCATGAGATGGCTAGTAAAGCAGATGCTGTTATTGCTTTTTTGGAACAATGCATATCGTCAGAGTCCATCGAGGTTAATCATTATCTGGTTGCAATGCAAAATATGCATTCAATGCAGTTTGGATTTAGAGATGTAGTGTTGTTCTTTTTCAAAGAAAATCTTCATGTGCTGCTTAATTTGGCTGGTATGCACTACTGTATAGCATGGCTTGGAGTGCCGGTAAGCATACAACAACCATCCATTTAGCCGTTTAATCTTCTATTTTGTCTATCAATTAACTTCATGGTGATGATGTGATCTGTAACTAGGGGTGCAAGCTGCTCGAGATCAGCTCGAGAAAAAGCTCGAAACGAGCCGAGCTTGAGCCTATAACAAAGCTCGATTGTTTTTTGAGCTCGAGCCTGGCATGTGAAGCTCGTCAGGCTCTTCGAGCCTTATTGAGCCTAATGTAATGTAATATTAGTTTTATTAATATTTAATAACATTTACCCCATATATCATTTTTTTTAGTAAACGAGCGAAGCCGAGCTTTTTTGAACTTCTTTACGAGACGAGCCCGAACCTAAAAATAAGCTTGTTTGATAAACGAGCCTGAGCCCGAGTCCGAGCTTCACTTATCGAGCTTGCGAGCCTAAACGAGATTATTATTTATATTATTTTTATTTTTATTTAATATATTAACTAATGAATAATAAACGAGCCGAGCCGAGCTTGAGCTCGAATAAGTTAATTGAGTTCGAGCTCGAGCCTGGTCGAGCTCGGGTTCGGCTTGGCGCTTAAAACTAATTATTAAATTAAAGAATTTACGTGTTCATTGGGATTATAAAATTTATGGCATTTTTTGCAGGCTGAGCGTGTGATGGAAGCCTTATATAGGAGCAAGATTTCCGATAGAAAAATATGTGTTCAGTGGTGGAAGCTCGGGCGGTGGTCGTACGGATTTAGACTGCGTGACGAGTCAATTTCAAGGAGGGCTTCCCTTAGAGATCTTGCAATGACAAAAGAGCAGGAAGTTCTTGACGTTCTTTATCGCGGTGCAATTCATGAGGTCATACGCGTTCAGATTTCAGCACCTAAGCCCGTTAGTTCTCATTGGTCATGCCAAAGTCAGATTGCAGGAACATCAGGTTAGAAAAGGTTTCTTTCTATCTGAGGTCAGTTGGTTATTTGTCTGTGTGTATGTGTACGTATATATGTATATAATGCATTGTGTGCATAATTGTTGGTAATGGTATATAAGTCCAAAAATGGTAAATGATGTAATTTATCTTAACAAAATAAGGCATCTGTGTGTATTGATTTGCCTGAAGGATGTTTTTTTCATAAGCTAGTTTTGTTTTAATTATTCATGTAGACAAGCTACCATTTCAAGCACGCGCCAACAACACTTTTGCGTTAAGTGTGTTGTCAAGCAATTTAAGGACAACGTTTGACCATCAGACCTCACACCCTGCTCTTTTCATATTGAAAGGGCAAGAATACTCGACCCTTTGTAAATAAGCACTAAAATGACAAAGGCCTGCATTTTTATCCTATGCGCCATAAATGCACGTTGCTACAATGTGTCATCAGTCATGCTCTTGCCGCTCTTGCCGCTTGATAAGTTGATAATGTTGTGTGACTACTCATGTGATTAATCTTACGAACAACCACTGATTTAGTAATAGTTGTCTAAACTCCATGCCCTAAATAGCAAACGCAAGCATTGTGTAATTTTTCCTCCCCAAGACATGTGAAGAAACACAATCATACTACACGCGTCCACATTGTATGTCATTGCAATTGTCAATTGATCATACGCACGTTGATTATACAAAGTGAAAATTTGACATGCAGAGTGATGATTCGTGTACGGCATAACTTTTAGCCATAGTTGATGGTAATGAAGAATCTATGTTCTCGATTTAGAGGTGGCGATATATGGTACGTAGGGGTGGATCTAGTGTCTGCCTGGGTGGGTGGACGCACCCCTTGGAGAAAACCTGACCACATCCCTTGAACTACTCATCCGCACCCCCAACAAATAATTCTTGGGTCCACCACTGATGGTAAGAGGGGATGTCATATGTTGGCAACCCCAAGGAATACTTGAAACTTGTGTCAATGACGGGTGGTGATGGCACAGGTCCATGTACTCGACAGACAAGTAATATGTTATATGATGTGTCAAATTTTGTAAGCTCAAGAGTTCTTTTCTCGTTTCTCTTATTTCAACCCTTTTTGTTTTATTTTTTAATTTGAAAAAGGTTAATTAAAATAACTTTATTACTTAAAGTACTTACTACTACATGTAATTTAATTCATTTCTTATCTTAAGATATCATTTTATAATTATTAAATCTTTATTACTAACCATTTAATATTTTATTTATTCAACTCGTGTAACTCACGAGTTTCTAAGCTAGACAGCTAATGATAATAACAATAAATTTGTATTTTAATCCCAAAACACTTTTAGATAACAATATATAAGACGACACAAATACAAACATAAGATATCTATAGTAGTTTTACAACGATATCTAGTAATTTAGTAAAGCCTACTTCAATTCAATCCACACAAGTTGAGGAAGAATTGGGTAGCTAAATGTTTCTGAGGCACTCCAAAACCGTGTGTCTACAGCAAATATAAATGCTAATCCAGTGTTCATAATATATGTGTAACAAATATATAATAGATATATGAATCAAACCCAATTGAAGATGCGAAATGAAGACCAGCATTCGGTCATTCTTGTGGTAGAACGGGAGGGGCAATCGACCGGGTATTATAAGATCTGCAATGGCGGCATTTATGTCCTAATATGTGGAAGTAAACTTCTGTTGTGTCGTTGCAATCGTTGCATAATATCCAAATCTGCAAATGTTACAATATCGGTACAAAGGTTAAAATTCCGACTTGCTTACTCATACGCGGGTTGTTATGTTATGTTATATAATATATCTCTAATCAATCAAACGGGTAAAAACGGAAAGTTCACCCGAAAGAGAATATCACCATACAGAATTGTTCACTTTAAAGGATATGTGTTGGTTACCTTCTTTCGCCTGTATTCATCAGGCATCATAGTAGCTTCAATCTGCAAAACAAACATACAAACATTAAAGATGACCATACAGAAGGAGCAGAATTCGGATCGAGCGTTGACTAAATTGGAAAACGTGAGAATTAGACATGTTGGATAGCAAAAATCGACTCGATAGACCCATACGCACCTCTTCGTCTATCATCTTCCATGCTGCGGACATGTCCATTATTGATTTCGTGCATAGTGGACAGCAGAATCTATTTAAAAAGCCTAAAAAAAGTTAACAAAATGATGCAAAAATAGCAACAGGAGTCACAGAAACGCTTACTTGTCTCGTTTTATCATCTCAATGTAACATTCACGGTGCATCGTGTGCCCACATTTCATGACAGCAGTGTCTTTCATCGAGTCGAATAGATACTACAAGCATAGCAGTAGCAAACTAGCAATTAAGTTTCACAATCTTTTCACATAAAGCATAGGAGAGATGAGGAAAGAAGCAAACCTCATAACATATCGGACAATGATTGTGCATAGAGTTTTCGACACATGAATGGTTATCAAGTAAACCGATAGAATAGCAAGATCCTGCGTGTGACAATTCCAGACACATTTACTTATAATGTATTTAATCATTCTCGCTCGTGTAAAAAACAAGATTCCCCTAACATCTTTTTTTCGAAAAACTATGACACGACTATAAAAAAAATCTGAATCCGACACTGCACTAACACACATACAATACAATTCTTTCTATACGTACCACATTTATTGCAATGGAAGAAGTTCTCACGGCCACCAACTCTGAACACAATAAAAATGGTGTAAATCAAAATACCAAATAACACAATAAAAAATACGAAAAAAAAAATAGCAAACATAATCTTCATGTACAAACCTGCAGATGCCACAATCGTCGCAATGGAACAGACCCTTGTCAATCTGCAATACGATAACCAAAATCAGTGAAACAAATACATACTCGTTCGATATACCACATACACGTTTTAATTTCATACATCATCATCATAGAATTTGCAGATTTCACATAAGTACTCCCCCATATTAACTCCACAGTTTGTGCATGTACGATGAACCTGAATCCCAAATAAAAAAAAATTCAGAAACATAAGCAATTAAATCGTTCTAGATCGAATCATGAAGTATATATATACCGGTTGTTCTGTGTCACAAACTGAACAAATCACCTGCAACAAACATAAATCTCCACTTAATTATAACCATTAACATCTTCATAACATAAAAATTGAGATAAATTATGGGTTTGTGACATACTTGCTCCACATCAAACCGATTTAGCTCATGACGATCGTACACACGTTTCAACATACTCTGAGGAGATAACAGAGAAGATCACAGTATCAGTTATTCAGCAAACACTGGGAATCACTGGATATATTCAAAACTAATTTCAAATCCAGATCGGTTACCTTTTTTTTAAAAAATAAATAGTGAAAACTGTTTATATGTTATGTGTTAGATCAAATACATATAGGTTTTATCGTACAAAACGTACGAATAACCATAGTAATTTTCATTTGAACTAGAGTAATTATATTACCACTAGCTTTGCTATTTGTGGGATTTACTGGGTACGATTGATTGATGTATTACTCGAGTTCGAATGAAAATTAATCTAGTTATTTGTATGTTTAGTAGGTTAATTCTATTATACCGGATCCCACCCTGTGTATTATTAATCAACTATACGAGATCATTATACCGGATCCGACCCTATGTATTATTGATCAACTATACGACATAAATAAATACAAAGGAAACTAGATCAAATTAAACTTTTTTACTACGATAATTGTATAACAATAAATCCTAACTAATTTATTATAACAAGATCTACTTAACAGCAACATTAAACAAACAGAACAACAAAAATCACATGAAAAGGAAGCAAGGCCGGACCTATAGTATAAGTAATTTAGGTTTGGGTGGACCTCCAAAAAAATAGGACCCCGCTTAAAAGAAAATTAGTATGCTAACTATTAATATTAGTGCAAATTTATTGTTTTCGATTTGTTTGATTCCTTGTACAAGCAAACCACCCTTTGTCACACTTGTGTTATATTTTTGTTTGGTTTCAAACATGCAAAAATAAAGGAGTGTTGTTTATAATAATCATAGAAGAAGAAAAGGCCCTAAAATTTCATTTCTTCATGGGCCTTCAAAAAGAACGAAACGGCCCTGAAACAAATTATTGTACCGCAGCCTCGTTGTGACAATGACGACAATCGTAAATCTCGTTACAACAAGGAGCTCGAATCATACACCTTCTTCTATAGTGCTTGCATCTAACACAAATCCACCAAAAAAGGAAAAGTTCATCAGTCATAACAATATACTATGATACATAATAAGAAATCTATGAAATAAGAAAACAAATTAAGTACCCGTAACCCATCTTCCCAAAATCAAGACGTTCGTTATCTTTGGTGACTTCTTCCATGGGGGAGATGGGGATGAATGAAGCAACTTTCCTGATTTAGAAAGAATGGATAGTTATATGATGTTATGTTTGGACACAGAAACCTATGAGTAGTTATATAATATATGTTTTAAAATATTAAATATTAAATATGGATCATGGATGCATGCATTGCCCACAATGGTGGCAACTAGTATATAAAATGTTTAAAAGATGGTAACTGAGGATAAGGGTCAGTGCCCGCCGACAGATTGGCCAATCAGAAGTCATCCTGAGATCGACGGTTGAGTGGGCATTCTTTTTTTTTTTTTTTTTTTAACGGTTAACAAATCAATCCCGAGCACTCTCGGAGCACACACTGGACAAACGGAGTACTCCAAAAGTAACCCGAGTGGTCCACCACCAATTCCGGCGAAAACCTGGTAACCCGCCCGCAGGCACGACGGTAATTTACCAGTAAAACCCGTTTGGCTCAAGGATCGAACCCAGGTTTCTCTGGGTCTCCTATCACTGCCCACCAGTGCATCACTCCTTTTTTTGCATCAATAAGAGCATTCACATCCAACCACTTAAAATTATACATACATTCCACTAAAAAACAACTCCTATATTAATATATTTCCACTAAAAACAAATACTTTTTTCTCTCTCATTTTCAATTAAATAATATTTTTATACCTTTATCATTACATTTTTCTCTCTCCTTCACTCACAACCACTTTCAATATATATTAAAAAATTATAGTGGGTGAACAGTGTCCCCCCAAATATACAGATGAACAGTAACATTTTCTCTCTTCTACACTCACAACCACTTTTTATACTTTTTTTATTTTAAAAACACCACACTGAGAATATGATGCCTTGGATGTGAAATTGAACTTGAGTCTTTAAAGAAAAACTCAAGTTCTCCTATCACTTGAGGTAGAGGTCATATTCCTTTTTTCTGATCAAAACTTTTGAAGTTTTGTTAAATTTTAGAAAAAAAATATATAAAATGTTTAAAGATCAAGCTAATTGTTAGTTTCTTGTGATTCATAATATTTATTTTGTTAAATTTAATAATTTTGCAACTAAAATTAAAATATGTGTGAGACAAATAGATTTTGAAAGAAATATATATAACGAATGTTATTTGTATCGAGATCGAAATATGAATAAATTTACACTCAAGTATTCTCAGACTTGTTCTATAGAAAACACTACCGATTTTCTCAACTATAGGGGGGTGTATCTCTCGTAGGATTTCAATAGAGAAAAACAAATCAAAAATATAGAGAGAAAAGGTCAATAATCCCACTTGGCATGTTCTTAAGTGCTAGGTTTGAGCATCTTCGATGCTAGGAGGCGAGTTTGTTTTCGTACCTCCATCTAAGTATGCTACATCATACTTACTGAAAACGGAAAAAAGTGGTACCAGTACCGAAAAACGGAGAAAATAAAAACCGGTACCGAATATACCCGATACCAAATGCTCATCCCTACCATATTGGTCTGTTGAGGTCCGTTGCCATGGACCCAGTCAATCCGGACTCACCACTCCAATGGTGGTGATGCATTTGAAGTCTGGTCTAGTATTTCGACATTGCCACATCGGTGGTGATGGCGATGCTCTTAGAGTTAGTTCTCAAGTTACGAGGGTGGAGAGAGTATTTGCCTCCCATGCACATTTGCCATTTGCCATAACATCTTTACCCTTCATGTCAAGTCATATCAATTTTTACCGCTACTTGTCTCTTACTTGTCACTACATGCCAAATCATAAGACAACATATCTCTCTCATGCCACAGCCAGTTATTATATAACAAATTAAAAATAAATCTAACTAATTTTGAATGGTTACCGAAAACAAAGGGTACCACCCCAGCATCTTCATTCATTCCACAAGGGAAGCAAAACTTACCCTTGCTTGCCACAAGACGCCGAAGCCGAAGGAGGGGAGCTCTAATCATCTAAAATCAACTAATAGCATTATGTAGGTCATGTTTAACACCTAGAAATATATTTGGATTTCTTTACGCTGATTTTCAACGCGACTTAGACATGTTTGCTTAAAAACCGCTAAATTAATTTAAACACATTACATGTCACATTTTAAGCTTGTAAACACCTAGACCATCACCAATGCAGGAAGCTAAAAGCACTTACAAACGCGTACAATCAGCTATCACAACAATTTTTTACAAATGCACAAAAAAGACCCATTTTCTCTCCAACCTTAGAAACATATTTACCAATAGTTACATATCCACATCATTTACATAAAAGTTTACACTTTTTGTTTTATATTATTGAGTTGAGAAAAATGTCCGGATAGTCCTTGTGGTTTGCACATTTTTCATCTTTAGTCCCTAACTTTCTAAAATTATAGTTATAGTCCCCAACTTTTGCAATTTCATTCCCGGATAATCCCTAGCGTGGATGAGGGTTAGTTTGTTCAGTTAAGTGGGTGTGAAATGACTAAAATGCCCTTACAATTAAAAAAAATTAATAAATATAATTAATCATTTAATTAATAAGGTGGAAACCCCCCCCCCCCACTCCACCCTAACCCAATCAACCTTTCCCACCATCTTTGTGAGACCATCATCAACCCCTCCACCCTTTACAATCACCGTCACCATCACCACCAAGATATCCTGTGAACACCTTTCATTAGTTTTCAAGATTTCCAAATTTCAAACGAAGATTTCACCTTTAGATCTTGTTTCTTGGTCTGGGTTTCTCTCAAATTCCTTTTTTTTTTTTTTTTTTTTTTTGTAAATTGGTGTCAAACAACAAAACCAGTGTCTTATAGCTGATTTTTTCTGACTCCACCATGGTGGGTGATGGGCGGATAAGACAATGTCTCAAATCAGGTGACAAATGTTGAGCTTAATCTTAAGGGGCCACAAAATTAATGGTTTAATTGATTGGGTTAAGTCCGTCAATACCAAATTGGCTATTGAAATAGGGGATTGAGCGAGAAAGCTGCAGATAGGATAACTCATATTTTGAGTTTTAAATTCATTCAAATCTGTGTAATTTGTATTAGAGTCAAAAATAGGAGGTTTCATATGCAAGAAATTATCAAAATCTTACTATATAGGGTAAATTACTTTTTTTGAGTCCCTGTGTTTTATGGGTTTTAACTAGTTGAGTCCTAAATCAAAAAGTTTAACGACCTGAGTCCCTATAAGCATTTTCTTTAACCATTTGAGTCCAAATTTCTAACTCCATCCACCAAGTTTGTTAACTACAAGGGTAATTTGGTCATTTACATCCAAAGTACAAGTCTTATATGCACAAGAGTATAAGGAACAACTGTTTAATGCATAAATATTTTAATATTATATATATTATTATAAACACCTGCACACACATTTCACACACACCTCTCTCTCTCTCTATACCTAAGATCTTTCTCTCTCTAACATACCTTTCTCTCTCAAGAAAACCACCACCACACCACAACCATCACCACCTCCACCACCGTACAACCATTACCTCCTCCACCACCGCACAACCACCTACACCAACATTGTCGCATCAACACCGCATCACTACCACCAACACCGCAACACCAACACCTCTCTTTATCTGCACATCCTAGCACCCTCCACCACCACACCTCCACTGCACCACCGTCGCACTACCATCACCACCGCCGCACCACCTACAACAATCCGACTTCACTGCATCACCATTACATCGGAGGCCGAACAACCACCAGTAGATTGGAAGCACAAGATGCACAGATGAAGATTCCAACAACTGGCCACCATCACTAAACCTGAAACTGCCTTAGACCGTCACCATCATCCACTAGATCTCATCACCACCGCCGCACCCTTCACCATCCCACCCGCCATCATTCAAATCTGATCACCAAATCAACTTGGCTTCGAATTTTATTTATTCATCCCTATTCCCAAATTATAAACCCTAACTTCTATAATACACCAATTCAAGGAATACATACGATATTTACCATTCACTCGCTGCCCCGGTCTCAACCTTTTAGATGATGGCGGTCGCAGAGGAAGCGATCGGGGCGATTGGGTTGGGGTATGATCTTACGGAGGATTTGAGATTGAAATATTGTAAAGGGAAGTCATCCGAGTCGAGGTTGATTGGGATAGATGATGAACAGGTTAGAGATATTGTGATCCCGGGTGGGATATTGATTCAGAATGTATCGAAATCGATTAATTGTGATAAGGGTGAACGGATGCGGTTCAGCTCGGATATTCTGTCTTTTCAGCAGGTATTTGATTCTTAAACTAGAAAGTGGAAACTATTTGGTGTTTTGGAACTTGTGGGTTTGAATATTTTTGTGTATTCTTGATGTGTATGGTTGACCGGTGGTGCTTTGCAATATGTAGTGCTACGCTCGATTGAAAAAATGCTGGTATTTTCAGCTCGATTGAAACCACGGTGATGGTGGTGGTGGTGGTGGTGGTGGTGGTTGTGAGAGAGATCAGGAAGAGGGAGAGGGATAAGGAAGAGAGATGCACATTGTTCTGTGTTTGTATGTATATGTAATTATAATAATAAGAGTAAATAAGTTTTCTTAATATAAAAGGGTGTTTTGGTCATTTTAAAAAAAAGTTAACTGAGATTATCTAACTGAGTTAGAAATTTGGACTCAAATGGTTAAAGAAAATGCTTATAGGGACTCAGGTCGTTAAACTTTTTGCTTTTGGACTCAACTAGTTAAAACCCATAAAACACAGGGACTCAAAAAGTAATTTACCCTACTATATAATAATAATAATAATAATAATAATAATAATAATAATAATATATAATAAAAGAAACCAATAAAAGTACACTTGTCATTATTCTAGACCATCTAATATTACTTAATTGTAAATAATTATTATTTAATTTAAACTAGGGTTAAGACCCGCCTGCGTTGCGGCGCGGGTACATCGTAAGCATTGAATGGATTAGTTCAAACGTTATATGATGCATTAACCATATGAAAACACACATTTCGACGTATCCAGTTGAACTCAGTGTAACCTGTATAAGCGTTGTGATTGGATCAAACGTAAAATAAATGAAATTAATATCGAACAATCATAACGTATTATATGTGACCCAACTTATACAAAGAAAACGTAACGGGTATGAAGGAAAATATGCACATCTAATCGAAAGGGATTAATTAGAGCTTTCGAAAAAAGGGGAGAAAAAGAAACATAATTTGACTCCACTCGGTTCGAAACAAACTTTACGAAACATACATAAAATAAACACGAAAACATATTATATTTCACCTGAATCATTTCCCAAAAAAGTTTACGTCAAAACGTAGAACTTAAATTTATATGAAAACGTACATAGAAATAAGCACGTAAAAATGGTTTCTTTAAACGAAAACGTATTATATTTGACCTGACTCGTCTATAAAAAAAGTTTACGTCGGAATGTAGAAGAAATCATATTTACACATACGCGTACATAAAATAAGCACGTAAAAAATAGTTTTTTAAGTAAAGGAAGTATAGGGGTAAACCGAAACAAAAAAATTAGTAAAAAACTTAATAGGTTAAAAACGTTCGTAAAACTGTGCCAAGTAGCACAAATGCCACAACCACATCGACTCTCAACATTGTAAAAATAAAATAGATAAATGGTAAAAATTACACGGAACGAAAAGCAGACTAAAATCGTTGAACCACAAACACCCGTTACAGTGTCTTAATACGAAGAAATTAACCAGAAATGTAAAACGTAGAAAATAATAACTTAGTCGATCTACAACCCGTCCGTTGCGGCGAACTTTTCAAAAGGGGAAAATGGACGCGTTGCGACGGGTCAGTCAAGTATGAAAAAATAGAGCAAAAACGTTGAAACTCACATGCACGCTACGACATGTTAACTCACAAAATTTAGAACGACGCGAAAGATAAAAAGTATGGGGTACAAAAGTTGTAGATAATAAAGTGTTGTGTTAAATTAGAAAAGATGGAAAAAGTTGGGGTAAAAGTAAAAAAAAAGTGAAAAGGGGTTAAAATGTAAAATATGAATTGTTTAGGTTAGAAGTGAAAAAATCAAGTTTTTTTTTGAAGCACTCCCTAAGCCAAATGTACAAGTAATGATGCACATAGTAGTTGCTTATTAATATATGGAATAATTATTAGGCTTAATTTCATTATTATCTTATATGAATTAAATAATAAATTAATATTAAATTTTATCCTACTTTAATATTAAATTTTATCTTACTTTGAATTTGAAATGAAATCCTTTAAATTTCATAAGAGAAACAATTATTCAATATTAAATCTTATAATACATAATTCACGATTTCAAGAAGCTTTTTAGATTTAAAATTAAAAAAATATTGTCATACTTAGATAATTAGATTTTTCAACGGTATCACAGAATTTAAAATTAAAAATTGTTATCGTACTTACATAATTACATTTTTTCAAAAATTGTTGGCACTTTTTGATGCAACCAACCGAGGCTGCTGAACTTGGTTTGTCCTTGGTCTCGGTTGCTGAGCTTGATTTGTCCTTGGTTTAAATTGTGAGTAGATGCATTTGTATTGGCTAACCTATATGGTTTTTTATATGCTATCGATTAGCAACATGTTTTTGCATTTGTTCTTTCAACTGAATTTGGGAATTGTTGTCTTGTTTGTCTACTGTTTGGTTCAGGCTTAGCAATCTGTTGGCTGCCTAACTTAAGTGGGTTTGCTGCCATTTTTTGAGCAAGCATTGTCGAATATATTGTTAACCCGAACATGTTTGGTTCCTATTTGGTTGTAACTTGTTATTTTCTTCTTGTGTTACATGGCTTTGCTGTCTTTTTTTGGCTAAGGCTGATATATTGTTTTGACTTTGATTTCAAACGGTTTCCTATCTTGATGGCATGGTTGGTTTGTATATTGGGTTGTTTGTGCTTTATTGGGTTGTAACTTGACTTTGTTGCATTGTCCCTTCTTTGGGTATTTACTGTGTTTCTATTCGTGGGATTGCTTCATTTTACTGCCATGTTTTTTTTGTGGCGCTGAACGTTGGTCATTATGGCTTTATGGTAACCCACACCTCATATGGAGTGGCAATATATTGCAGCTTTGTCGTGGTTACATTCATTGGACATATTACTAATTAATAGCATATAAATGTTACAGTAAAAAGGCTATGATGGATTACATCTTAGTTTACTAAACTGTGAGGGCTTATGTTAAAGACATTAACATGTCTCAGTTTTAATATCATGTTATCTTGTTATGTCTTTAACCTTTTCTTTTCTTTTTTGTTGCAAGGGTCACTGCTATCACTTTGGTCTCCCCTGTTGGGCCGCTTGTAGCTGGGCTGCCTCTTTACTTGCATAAGTCCAGTCCACTTATCTTTGGTGTGTGTCTAAGAAGACTCTCTTAGGGTTTACGGCTTCCTTTGCCCCTGCTTGGTTGTCTCATGGTTGGCATATTGAAAGCATATCAAGAGCTGTCAAGATCCTTTCCTTTTGTGTTCGTTGGAATCGTTATATAAAGGCTGCTGTCCTCGTTCTTCATTATCACGCATTAAAACAGCATAGCATTATCTCCTTCTCGCAAGTTCTGCGCGAGAACATTGACAGTTCTGCTGTCCTTTGTTTATCCGTTTTGTCATTACAGTCTCATCAGTAAATCAATCTGTGATGACCGAATCCCTTGTATTTGTGAAGAATTTCTGATAATATAATTTGGTTTCTTCGTTTGTGTTCAATAATATTGAGTTCTCTGTTATGGTATCAGAGCTCAAAGGGTGAATTTCGATTTCTTGGTGTCATTTCCGCTGCTGTTCATTACTGTCGAACCTGTCTCTGTCGTCGTTTACCCTCAGCTCTGGAATTAGGGTTTCTGATCTTTATCGGATCTGGGTGGATCGACTGTTCGTCGGATCTGAATTGTTCGGCTGTCCACGGTGCAGATATTGTCCTCTTTGCCTCACAGTCTGTAACCCTAAGTGAAGGTTACAACTGTGAGTAATATTGGCGAACCCTAACTTGGGAAAACCCCTCGGTGAGATCGTTCCTTTTCTATTTACTCGCAAGTGTTAAGTTGTAGGTAAGTGGCTCCTGCACTAAGACATGCGCTGGCACCTATTGAGTGACGAACCAGCGATCGGGAACACTGGTGCAGTTTCGCTGGCCCTTGAGTTCTGATTTCTCTGTTATTTATTAGTGGTTTGTTCTTGGTGTCTTATTGATTATCCACTTGCTGGTATTGTTGATTATCTGTCTGCATTTTACTTTTACTTGCTGGTCTTGTGTTTCATACTATCCTATTTTGCTTATTGTGTTGATTTGCTATGGGGGATAAAACAGAAAAGTCCGAGTCATCTGTCACTTTAATTAGTAAACTTGATGCTAGTGACCCGCTTTATTTGCACGCCAGTGATTCTAGTGGTCTTACTGTGGTTAATATCAAGTTGAAAGGAACAGAAAATTATGTGGTTTGGTCAAATGCTATGCAACTTGCTTTAATGGCTAAGAATAAATTAGGGTTTATTGATGGATCTTGTAAAAGGTCAACTACAGATGATGTCTTAGCCAGTCAGTGGGATAGGTGCAATTCAATTGTTTTAACTTGGATTTTAAACTCTGTTGCTGATGAACTATATGTTGGTCAAGTTTATTCCAAACTTGCATCTGAGGTGTGGGATGATCTTAAGGAGACTTATAATAAAATAGATGGGTCGGTTGTTTTTGGCTTATTTCAAAAAATTAACTCTGTCAGTCAAAATGGAACTAGTGTTTCTGAATATTATCACAAAATTAATACTATGTGAAAACAATTTGATGCTATGCTTCAATTGCCCTCTTGTACTTGCCATGCTTCTACTAAGTTCAACGAATTTAATCAAACTCATGCAATTCTTGATGGGATTAGATGACGTTTATCAACCGGTTAGAACAAATCTTTTAACAAGAGATCCTCTTCCAACTATCAAAACTGCTTTTTCTATAATATCTAGAGAGGAATCTCACAGTGACTCAAATAGTTCCTCTAAGGTTCCTAATGTTGGATTTGCTGCTAAAACTAATCAATTCAATGAAAACAAAAAACGCTTTACCAAAGGTTCTAATCCCAACTTGAAGTGCACTCACTGTAATAAAATAGGTCACGTAGTGGATAAATGCTTTGAGCTTCATGGTTACCCATCTAACTTTAGACCTCGACCTAATCAGAATAACAATCAATGGTCCAAGCCTAATATTTCTGCTAATTCCTCTATAAACAGTACTGGCAATCCCTCTGTTAGTGACAAATCTGCTAGCAATTCTTTGAATTCTCTTACTTCAGATCAGTTCACTAAACTTCTTGACCTGCTTAATGAGAAAAAGTCTGATGATGGGCCTAAGACAAATGTTGGAGGTAAATGTCATAATGTGATCTCATCTTTAGACTGTTACAAGAAGTCTTATTGTTTTAACAGTAAATCTTGGTCTCAAAATAATATGAGTTGGATTATTGATTCTTGTGCCAATCAGCACATGATCATGTCTAGTGAAAATATGTTTAATAAAGTTGATGTTTCTGATTATAACATAACAGTCAAATACCCTAATGGTACTGATGCCAAAGTCACTATAATAGGTTGTTACAAACTATCCAACTCTGTTATCTTAAAAGATGTCTTTGTGGTACCTGAATATTGTGTCAACTTAATCTCTGTGCATAAATTAGCCAAGGATAATAAACTTAGGGTTGTGTTTGATGAAGATACTTGTTATATTCAGGATTCGTACTTAAAGAAAACCCTGGTGACTGGTAGACAAACTGACGGTCTTTATTTTTGTGGTAATTCCTTCAATTCTGTGATTGCCTGTTTTAATAAAGTTGAAACTATAAAGCTCTGGCACTCAAGACTTGGTCATCCTGCTGATCAAGCCTTAAATGTTTTAAACCTTAAAGATGATAAAACTAATATTGAACCTTGTGAAGTTTGTCATAAAGCTAAACAACACAGAGTCCCTTTTCCTTTAAGTGAACACAAAACTTCTAAAGTAGGTGACTTAATTCACTTAGATGTTTGGGGTCCCTATAAGGTCTCAAGCATAGAAGGATTCAAGTACTTTCTAACTGTTGTGGATGATTATTCTAGGTCCGTTTGGGTATATCTGATGAAATCTAAAACTAAAGTTTTTGAAAATATTCAAAGTTTTTATAACCTTGTGAAAACTCAAATTGAAGTAAATATTAAGGTTTTTAGGAGTGACAACGGAACTGAATTTGTCAACTCTCAAATGTCCAACTTTGTTAAGTCACATCGGATCATTCACCAAACATCCTGTGCTTACACTCCTCAACAAAATGGTATTGTTGAGAGAAAGCACATACACTTACTCAATGTTGCTAGAGCTCTATTGTTTCAGTCAGGTGTGCCTTTAAAATTCCGGTCTGAATGTGTTCTTACTGCTTCGTACTTAATTAACAGGACACCCTCTTCTGTGTTAAATGGTAAAACACCTTATGAGTTACTGTTTGGATTTGAACCTTCTCTTAGTCACTTGAAGATCTTTGGTTGCCTATGCTTCTTTACTGTTTTGAATAATCCTGATAAACTTGATGAAAGAGCTGAAAAATGTGTTTTTATGGGGTATTCAAATTTAAAAAAGGGTTACAAAGTTTGGAGTCTAGATCAAAAGAAATTTACCTTCTCTAGGGATGTCAGCTTTCATGAAAATGTTTTCCCCTATAAAACTAAGCAATTTTCAAAATCGGCTCTAGACAACACCGAGTTTTTAAATAATTCAAACTTTTTTGATCTTTATGATTCTTCAAGTGACATAAATCCCGATGATGATGAGAATGCGGAAACTGATTCAGCTACTGTGACTCAGCAACACAGTAGTTCAAGTGAATCAACACATCCTGTTGACACTCAGCAACCATCCTCTGGTGATGGCATGGCTGGCAATCAACAAGTGTATGAACCTGAACCTAATACTGTGAGGGCTGAGTCTAGTAATGAAGAATCAAACCTTCCTAAGGGTACTCATACCACCACTAGAAAGTCCACTAGGTCTGTGTCTATTCCTAAGAAATTTGGTGATTATGTGGTTGAAGGCAAGGTTAAATTTGGTTACGAGAGAGTTGTTAATTATGCTAACTTACCTCCTGATAATATTTGCTTTGCCTCAAATGTCAATAAAATTCTTAAACCCAGCTCATATCAAGAAGCTATCAAGGATAGTAATTGGGTAAATGCCATGAATGAAGAACTCAGTGCTCTTCATGAGAATAATACTTGGTCTATTGTTGATCTTCCTAAGGGGAGAAAACCTATAGGTTGCAAATGGGTTTTTAGGGTCAAATATAAGTCAAATGGAGAAGTCGAAAGGTACAAAGCTAGGCTAGTAGCTAAAGGGTTCAACCAAAGGGAAGGAATAGACTTTGATGAAACTTTCTCTCCTGTGGTAAAAATGGTAACCATTAGATGTATTGTTAGCTTATCTGTTCAAAATGATTGGCCACTTTATCAACTAGACGTTAATAATGCCTTTCTCTATGGAAATTTAAAGGAGGAAGTTTACATGTCTATGCCTAAAGGTCTGAATGTCAACCACTTTAACAAAGTGTGCAAACTAAATCGATCATTGTATGGTCTAAAACAAGCACCTCGAATGTGGAATGAAAAACTTGTACACGTGCTCTTGAAAATGGTTTCTATCAATCAAAATGTGATCATTCTATGTTCATAAAATCTGATGAAACCATATTTGTCGTTATGCTAGTATACGTAGATGATATCATTCTAACTGGTAATAGCAAACAAGAAATTGACAATGTGAAAAATCTATTGCAGTCTGAATTTAAAATTAAAGATTTAGGTTTCCTAAAGTTCTTTCTAGGAATTGAAGTTATTAAAACTCAAGAAGGAACATGCTTGACTCAAAGAAAGTATTGTATGGATTTATTGAATGAGTTTGGTATGAGTGGGTGTAAACCTGTTTCATGTCCTATTGAAGCAAACTATGTTATTACAAATTTGTGTAAAAAGGAAGAAAATAATTTTGTTAATGTCAATGATTATCAAAGGCTGGTTGGGAAACTAATTTACTGTCTCATACCAGACCTGACATAGCCTATACTGTTTATTTTCTTTCTCAATAGCACAAGCCAACTATGGCTCATTCTCAAATTGCATTCAAGTTGTTGAGGTATTTGAAAGGTGCTCCTGGTACTGGTTTAATGTTCAAAAAAGGTGATAAATTTGAGTTATCTGCTTACGGCGACTCTGATTGGGCTAAGTGTGTTGATAGCAGAAGGTCAGTTACAGGTTTTTGTATATTTTTGGGAAAGTCTTTGATTTCTTGGAAAAGTAAAAAACAAAGCGTTGTATCTAGATCTTCTGCTGAAGCAGAATACAGTTCTATGTGTGCTGCCTTGTGTGAGATAATGTGGCCGGTTAACATCTTACATGAGTTACAGGTCAAAGTTACTTTGCCGGTTGAATTAAGATGTGATAACACTGCCGCATTGTCCATAGCAGCGAATCCCGTTTTTCATGACAAAACTAAGCACTTTGAAATTGATTTGTTTTTTTCTTCGGGAAAAAATTGCATCTGGAATGGTAAGAACGGTCGGCGTCTCTTCAATAAATCAATATGCGGATCTCTTTACCAAAGGTTTACAACCAGCTGATCATCTCAAAATGTGTAAGGCTTTAGGTCTCTCTAATCTGTTTGGTATTAAAACTGGGGGGGGGGTGTTAAAGACATTAACATGTCTCAGTTTTAATATCATGTTATCTTGTTATGTCTTTAACCTTTTCTTTTCTTTTTTGTTGCAAGGGTCACTGCTATCACTTTGGTCTCCCCTGTTGGGCCGCTTGTAGCTGGGCTGCCTCTTTACTTGCATAAGTCCAGTCCACTTATCTTTGGTGTGTGTCTAAGAAGACTCTCTTAGGGTTTACGGCTTCCTTTGCCCCTGCTTGGTTGTCTCATGGCTGGCATATTGAAAGCATATCAAGAGCTGTCAAGATCCTTTCCTTTTGTGTTCGTTGGAGTCGTTATATAAAGGCTGCTGTCCTCGTTCTTCATTATCACACATTAAAACAGCATAGCATCATCTCCTTCTCGCAAGTTCTGCGCGAGAACATTGACAGTCATGCTGTCCTTTGTTTATCTGTTTTGTCATTACAGTCTCATCAGTAAATCAATCTGTGATGACCGAATCCCTTGTATTTGTGAAGAATTTCTGATAATATAATTTGGTTTCTTCATTTGTGTTCAATAATATTGAGTTCTCTGATAGCTTAGTACAAGCAGCCGGTTTACGTAAGATTATCTAGAGCCTAATCTATAAGCGCTTTGAAATTCAACACATTAATGGTTATCTAGAGCCTAATCTATAAGCGCTTTCGAACGATGATAAGTAACAACAAACTAACTAAACACTTACTGTGATGTATACAAGCCTAAATTTATCTAATAACATCAATAACTTAGTGTATTTAAAAGGTCAAATTAAATTGTAGCTTATAAATCAATTCGTGGTTAAAAATGACAAACTCACACGGGGAGCATAACGTTTTCGAACAACTTTGACGTATTCTGAACAGGTAGCCAAGTCTGACCGTATGATAAATGAAAATTTGGCTGAGCTAACTGAAGGAATGTCATGGATCCGTGAAAAGCAAGGTGAACTCTAACTTGAAATCAACACGCTTTAAATGCCCCTAACAACGTTCGTAGAGGTTAGCATTTTTAGGTGTTGTACGCTTTAGTAATCAATGACCGAGACGGTGCCGGAGACACAAGCCGAGCGCGAACCCGAGACACTCTCCTCTCATTCTTAAACATGTCTTGTCTTTATTTTTTAGTATTTTAATTAGTGTTAATGTATTTTTTTAGTTAATGAAATATTATTTGTTTTAGTTTTTCTAAAAAAACGAAAAGAAATTAAAAATAAATAATGGGGTAGTGATTGAATGTGGCATTATACCACTACATTCCTTTTTAACTTCACATTCCATAATGTCCCAAGTGCTATGTGTCGCTTCATGCCCAAAAAAGGGACATTACAATAATGCCCCAATACACATAATCTTACTAATGAACCACCACCTCATTAGCGTTATTTGGTTCTAAATGAGTTTCATATTCATCTTTCAATGATAGAGGGGTGCATTCACTCACAACCCATAAGTACACAAATCACTCTTAATAGAATTATATCATTTAAATTAATCCAATTCAACTCACAAGAACTCAATTTAAAGGGGCTCATTAACCCACAAGTACTCGTGTCATTTTTTTTTTTGGAAAGACAACAACTAAACATTTAAACAAAGTCACACTTTCATTAAATAAAAAACAAAATACAATAACTAAAAACAGCCTAAATAAACTTAAAAAATAAAAATAGAAATAAAAAAACTAAAAGTTGCATGTTCACTTCAATTTTGTCGTGATTTCACACTTGGCTTACTCTTTTTGTTCTTCGGAATTGGAAGGGATACGTGTTGGGTCACGATAAGGTGAGCTTTGGTATTGGGTGTCATGGAATGTTTGGATCCGGTGGAGCTTCGAGGAAGAACATTGGATATTGAGTTGGCATGGGTTGGATTGGAATTGGTTCGATTTGGCTTGTCGAAACTTCGGCCTAAACTTTCTTGGCTTTAAGGATGCGGGTTTTCGGTGTGATGAGCCCTCCTTTTGAGCAGTTTTTAGAAAGTATATAAGTGTTGAGAACATAACATAGAGATTTGAAAAAAGTGTGTTTTAAATGGCTTAAAGTAGAGACATAACATAGAGTTTTGAAAAGAGTGGTTTAAATGGTGTAAAAATGTTATGTATATAGTGTTAAAATATTGACTTTTTAATGGGTAACGACTATAATAGCTATTGGCAACAACTCAATTCTTTTCCCACACGTGAGTTCAACAACCCCCGGAAACACTACTCGACCCAACTCCCAAGTACCCTGGGGCACTGCAGTAGTGTACCCGGGGTATTCGGCCATGCCCGATGTCACTTGGAGGTGGCCTGGTAAGCAACCTCATCCACCCTAAGACTCTATACTAACATTTACATATCACGCACTTAGTTTGACATGCAAAATTTTCAATATGAATCAAATATCTTTCTAGAATTTTATCGAGAATTTTAAATTATAATTATATAGGTTACTTAGTGAAATGTACTTGTACACATTTATTTTGGTTAGAACTTGAAGCTAATAAAAAGTTATCTCTAACATCAAACACTTTCTTAACCATAAAGCCACAATTTTTTACCCATGTCCTAACAATTGCTTAAACTCAGGGGCGGACTTAAGGGTTGTCCAAAGTGGGCGGGTGCACCCCGGGAAAAAAAATTAGTGTTAAGTTCCGTCGAAAATCCCGTCCGCACCCCTTGGAATTTTCCGTCCGCACCCCTTGGAATTTTCCGTCAGCACCCATTGGAATTTTTTTGTCCGCACCCCTTAGGTAAAAAGTGTTATCCATTTATATTTTAAAATTTGTTTTAGTAAACTCTTATTTTTTAAAAAACACTACCTAAATTATATAACTTTTAATACCTAAATAACTAAACTCAAATACCCAATACCTTTAACTAGCCCACTACTAAGTCTTAGTGATGATATTTTATTTTGTGGTGGGTTATATATTTATATTTTGTTAGTCATGATGGTGATATTTAGTCTTTTTTATGGTGGGTTATATACGATCATGTTTGTTTTTTTTTAATGGTGTATATGATGTTTAGATGATTTTTAGTGTGATTTACATTATGATTTCTAGTGTTTGAATACTTGATACATTATGTAACATGTTATGAAGCCATGAACTTATAGATCAATTTGTTTGTGATAGCCGATAGGAACCATGAGTAGGGACGTTATGGCGCGATTTCTCAAGAGGAAAGTTGATACATCTTCCGAATTCGTTGATGTGGATACTCTTCCTTCGGATGCTTATAATCGCAAGCCGATTGAATCATATAACGTGAATCAACAAGATGAGATTAGAAGGGCATATCTACTAAGAGGACCATATCAACCATTTAGTTTGATATTCTTTTGTTTTACATGACCCGACCCGACTCGACTCGACTCGAACCGACCCGATATGAACCAATTTTTTTACTTATATACCTTGGGGTCTAAAATTTTTAAAAATGTTCCGCACCCCCATGAAAAAATTCCTGGGTCCGCCACTGCTTAAACTTATAACCATTTGAAATTTTTTATTGGGTGATAAATTAAATACATACACATCTACGCATATGCAAAGCCCCCCCCCCCTATGATGTCCCAATAACACCTCTACGGTGCGGTGTTTAAGCCCCTAACGGGCTTAGGTGGGAGTGGACGCCATCCCAATACTTTAAATAAACCACACATTTGAAAGAAAAATAAGGAGAACTCGTTTCAAACTAGAACTTTAGAAGACATGAAAAATCTTCTAAATACGGCAAGCAACATTCTTCGTTTCTCTAAACTAACTTATAGTTTTATCCCATTTTTTGTTACTACTTTAATCCAATGGTATGATATAATGATGGTATAAATGTTTTTCTTTGTAACATAAAAATACCACCAAACAATAATAACTCTTATCTTTATTCATCATAGTCACTCAAGCGTTATTATAATCACAAAACCATAAAACTTTCAATAATCTTCTATCGTCATGAATTTTTATAATATTTAACAAAGTTACATAATCATAAGAGAGAGAAAAGCAAAGCCACAAGGGCCATGGTCACAGACCGTCCATAGTTAAATTCGTAGAGCAGATCCTAGACTAGAGATAAGCAAATGGTATCGGTATCTGAAGGGGTATGGTCCCAGATCTTGCGTCAGCACCGACCGCGAGTGACCATTACCCTTATCAAAACCCCCACT
This sequence comes from Helianthus annuus, assembly GCF_002127325.2. Classification (NCBI taxonomy): domain Eukaryota; kingdom Viridiplantae; phylum Streptophyta; class Magnoliopsida; order Asterales; family Asteraceae; genus Helianthus; species Helianthus annuus. Next base: position 147,494,828 of record NC_035435.2, read on the forward strand.
AGCTAACAACCTACTTATGTCGTGCGGGAACGCATCGACACAGTGGTTGAATCCAATCTGTCCAGTGATGGAGGAAGACTTACCTGGAATATGAGAACGGTATAGCGATGCGGCTGGCACCGCATCTGGTGTATGAAAACGGAAGTATTCACAGCGATGCGGCCCCGCACCACATCCAGTGAACACTTCTATCAATACAGAGAAGCTGGATAACAGCAACAGTCACCACAGCCGACGATGCGGCCTGGCACCGCATCTCGCGTATTTCTTGATCAGAAGAGTAGGACGCGGGAACATCTACAGTTACCGCAGACAGCGATGCGGCTTGCACCGCACCCTGTCTACTCATCAAGTGAGACTGACACCACAGAGCAAGTAGCACCAATGGCAGCCGCCTGTCAGGACTACGTAAGCAGCAGACTGACGTGGCGTCGCCTCCCCGGCCAACATGTCTGACACACCTGCAAAGGTGCAGCATGCCGTTAGTCTATCCATCTACCTCCTCCTTTACTCATCGGCTATAAATACCAACCCCAAACCAGGTTTGAGGTATTTCTTCAGAACTCTCTCACTACTACTACTATCATACTTTGCTTCCCAAGCAGATTACTGATTCTCACGCCGGAGAGTGGTAACAAGGAGCACCCCCCCCATCCTCCTTGTTACGAGTCACGGTTTGTTTCCTTGTGCAGGAGATCAACCCACCGGTGACCAGCCAGCGATCCTCGAGAGGAAGGGATTAACCCTTCTTGACGAGACTAGTGAGTTAACCCTGCCCGGTTAACCATTGTTTCATCAGTACCGAATTTCACGAACCAAAATATTTTCGGTACCGACTTTTGACTTTTTCAGTACCGGTTTTTACCTTCAAATACATGTACTGTACCGGTAACGAACCGTATCGTACCGTGTATTTTCGGTACCGATACCTGTTTTAAGGATTTTCGATACCTACCGGTACCAAACTCGTCTCTACCCTAGACCGCGTACATGAAGGTCCCGAGACGGTCATAAGAGTTCAACTTGTTTAGTATAAATGGAATGTTAGGCCAGTTAATCCAACGTACGAAAGTACCACTTTGAAACATATCCAACGTCCAATATATGATCCCAACCAACCCCTCCTTCCTACGATGCTACTGCAAATTGGTTGTCTCAATTCTCCACCAACCCCCCACCCCTTACCTACAAATCCTTCCTACTCCCATTATCTCTCCTCCACCTAACTTCCTCACACACCTGCAACTATGGAGCTCGTAAGTCCCCAATCTATCTCCTCTTTCAACTATTTCTCTATCCGCATGTCTAATTCGACTATTCTATGCTCAAAAAACGTTTCAGTTGTATCAATTTGTGAAAATTTTGCTACTAATTATGACTTTTTGACTTCATTCTGCTGCATTTTCGTGTATGGTTTATTTGTGCGTTAATTTGGGGATTTTTATGTTTGATTGGGAATTAATGGTTAGGTGACACCTGATGTGGAGAAGATGGGAGAAAGTGACGGGATTAGGAGGAACTCAACCCTAATTTGTGCGCCGATTATGGCGGATACGGTGGATCAGATGCTGATTCATATGAATTCGGCGAAATCGAGTGGTGCTGACTGTGTGGAAATCCGATTGGATAGCTTGAAAGTGGTTAATGCTCGTGAGGATATTCAAACCCTAGTTAAACTTAGTCAGCTTCCAACGATTTTCACTTACAGGTGATATTTTTATTTTTATGTGTGAAAGTCTTATGATATGAATGCAATGATTTCGGTTTCTAGTGTTCGAGTAATCGAGTCTTAATGTGTTATTAATTGGTTGATGTTATGAAGTTTGTGTAGTTAAAATAGCAAGAGTTTGCAACTAGTTAGGTGATTTTGTATGGTTTAAATTGAGCCTTCTGAGTGATTGGTACAATGATTATCTGATTACAGAATGGCTTTTGATTTTTTTGATAAATGTTGCTGGAGATTACATGATGTTTGTACTTTGTTTCTGATTTTGTGTGATTTTGTAGGCCAACATGGGAAGGTGGTCAATATGATGGGGATGAACAGAGTCGATTGGCAGCTCTTCGGTTAGCAATGGAGTTAGGAGCGGATCACATTGATGTTGAGCTTAAGGTTCCTTTCTTCTTGATTAATATACGGTTGTTTTAAGCAATAAAAAATCATATGAAATGATTAGAGCTAGTATATACAAACTATTATATCTAGTATCAGACATAATATTGCAATTAGATTTCTCATTTCAGTTACTCACACGCAGGCTGTTGATGATTTCAACAATTTAATCCGTGGAGATATGCCTACAAAATGCAAGCTCATTGTTTCTTCCCACAATTATCAAAACACTCCGTCAGTAGAAGACCTCGGGAACCTTGTGGCCAGAATACAAGCAACAGGGGCTGACATTGTGAAGTTTGCAACAACTGCTGTAGATATAACCGATGTCGCACGAGTTTTTCAAATAACTGCTCATTCTCAAGTAAGCCGTAAGTCATGCAGCAGTCATGCAGCATAGATTTTAGCCTTACAGTTCGTTTCTTGGGTTCCTTTTATTTCTACTAGTAAACATTCTTGTTAAGTTGCCGTATAACAAAACCTCTGAATATTCCCTTGTTTCATTTATTATCAATCTTTCAGGTTCCGATAATAGCAATGGTGATGGGTGAGAAGGGTTTGATGTCTCGAGTACTGTGCCCAAAATTCGGTGGATACCTAACGTTTGGTACCGTTGAAGATGGAAAGGTGTCTGCCCCCGGGCAGCCTACAATTAGGGATCTTTTGGATTTGTTCAATTTCCGACAATTAGGGCCAGACACCAAAGTATTTGGTATTATCGGGAAGCCCGTTGGGCATAGCAAATCACCTCTGTTATACAATAAAGCTTTCAGATCAGTTGGTTTTAATGGAGTCTATGTACATATGTTGGTGGATAACGTAAAGAATTTTCTTGAAACTTACTCGTCTACAGATTTTGCTGGGTTCAGGTTGTGTTTTGATCTTATTTCATTAACACTAATATTTCAGTCAGTGTTAGTAAAGTTTAAATGTATTTACAACATTATTATTGGATGCAGTTGTACGATTCCTCACAAAGAGAGTATAGTTCAATGTTGTGATGAGGTTGATCCGATTGCAAAGGTAAATTATATTGTTGATCACATAGAAAGCATGAAGCAGATGCAGATAGTGGTTAATGATAAAAGTACTGTTTTTTTTTTTTAATTTAACATGTTATTGGTTGTATGTAACAGTCAATAGGAGCAGTCAATTGCGTTATCAGGAGACAAAATGACGGGAAGCTATATGGTTGCAATACAGACTATGTAGGAGCTATTTCTGCTATCGAGGATAGCCTACGAGGTTTTTTTCTTTATTTCTGCAAAGCGTTCTAATTAGTGCATTGATATGCTTACATAAACAGTATTTCTACAATAATAATCGATTTTCTAATAAAAACAGTTAAAAGAGGATGTATCATGTATGCACTAAAGTTATACTCGAGTCAACTTTCAACTCGTTCCACCCATTTCACCTGTTCCCTTTTATTAGCTGTTTTTTATGGGTTTGACCTGTTTGAGATAAAACATAACCCAAGTTGACCCATTGAAATTGCCGCCTATACTATTTACAGGTTCAGGTGTTCAAAATGGTGCAAGTGGGTCACCATTGGCTGGTAGACTATTTGTGGTTATTGGTGCGGGTGGTGCTGGAAAAGCACTTGCTTATGGAGCAAAAGAGAAGGGTGCAAGGATTGTGATTGCCAACCGGACTTATGGTTAGACTTCTAATACCAGATTTAATTGAGAAAATATAACATCATGCTAATTTTATTTGAGTTAGTTGTTAACTATTTGGTTCTCATCATATTTAGGAGGTGTTTGGATGTGAGTTTTGGAAGTGATTATATGATATTGAATAATCAGAATCAGATAATCATGATTTTTTTTTTTAATTTTCAATCTGAATAGATCGTGCTAGAGAACTGGCTGAGATAATCGGTGGAGAGGCTCTCACTCTTGCTGATTTGAACACTTACAAACCAGAAAATGATATGATACTTGCAAACACTACATCAATTGGTATGCAGCCAAATATTGACGACACTCCTATTTCAAAGGTTTGATTATACAGAACTTACGTTACATTTATAATGCTTTGTGCATGAGCTAACTTTTATTTTTCTTTTTTGGCAGGAAGCTTTGAAGTCATACGCACTGGTATTCGATGCTGTTTACACACCAAAAATTACGAGGTTGCTTCGGGAAGCAGGAGAATGTGGTGCGTTAGTTGTAACAGGGGTGGAGATGTTTATAGGGCAGGCATATGAACAATATGAGAGATTTACAGGGTTACCTGGTAAGGTTTAAAATTCAAAATGATGATGTGGAATATTTTTGTTACCCTTTTCTCATGAGTTTATTATACTTTCAACTGCAGCACCTAAGGAATTATTTAGGGATATTATGGCAAATTATTGATTGTTTTGGTTATACACCTAGGTATGTACCTCTTCATATCCCATCTTTTATTTTAAAATTTTCTAATTTTTTATTAAAAAGGAACGAAAAAACTAGGGAAAAAGTAAAATAAAATGTTACGTCGACTCATACCTTTGACATGATAAGTATACTTCTTGTGTGGTTCTGCATGTCATCTCTCGTCCCACGTAGTTAAAAATCCTACATTTAGCTAAAAAGGCAACATTTCAATCCGGTTGTAAGTCACCAAAATGTATTTTTTAATGCATGAAATCATAAATTATAACATCCAAAAAATCATATTTGTTTATTGAAATAATGACTTATGATCCTGGTTTGTAAAAATATGATGGTTTTTGGAAAAAAAAGTTTCAGGTCAACTCATATACTAGTAGCATAATAATTATTTTGAAATGAGTGATTTGCGAAGTAATGAACATTTATAAACACTTTGGTGACTTTTGACCAAACTTTTTTAGCTTTATCTATTCAACCCGTTGGGGTTGGATATAGTCCGTATGTAGGTAAACGTTTCAACACGGGTTGCTCTAGTTTCACTAAATTGAGTTTACATGAATAGCGTAGTTGTCTTTACACTGGAATTTTGGCTGCATGTATACAGAAACTGAAGCTTTAAAGCAAAATTTATACACAGGAAGCAGGGTGGTGGTGCTTCCAATTCTTGTTTCTGCATCATTTGGCAGTATTTTTGCTTTTACATAAACAAGAAAATTTTATTTGACAAACTGTTGTATTCTCAATTTTCTATTTCTAAAATTGAATTTATTTTTATTAAATAGTTTGTGCATTAAATAGCTTTGGATGAAGTGGGCTTTAGCCTAGTGGTCCAATTCTTTATAGCTGTATTGATCGCTAAGCATTGACAATGACCTTTTTATCATGTTTCATCTACTTCACATGTTACCACATACCGAAACCGAACCAGTACGTACCGATATCGAACATACCGTACTGAACCATTTCAGTACCGATTCGGTACTCACTTTTTGGCTTTTTTGTGATCAATACTTTCGGTTCGGTACCAACATCTTGGGTTGATGTATCTTCGAATATCGTACCGGTGTTGTGGGTTGATTTACTTTGAATACCGGTATGGTACCGAGTTCATCACCAACTTTGAGTGACTTCAAACATGATATCTTAATGATCTGATCTACCTGACTTGTAATGGTTTGAGTGACTTCGCTGGATAAGATGTTTGAATTGAAACTACCTGACTCCTTAATGGTCTGATCTTCAGTCTAATGTTTAACTCATTTCTCATATATGGTCCAGTCTTAACAAATCGGACCGGTTATAAAACTATGCACAGCCTGGTTTGGAAGTTCAAGAAGTTTGTCTACCCTTCACTTTCTTGAGGTTCCAAACACCCCCTCTTGAATGCTGTGTGTAATTTTTTGTAAGGTTTAGTATATTTGCTACAAAATAAAATATTATAGTTGAATTTTAAGGTACTTATAGTGAGTTTAAGTTTCAGGGTTAAGGATGTGTGGACTGTGGGATTGCTTATGCGCTTCGAAATAAGCACATTCAATAGAAGTGTTTATGATTTACTAATGTTAAACACAAGCCATATGGTCCAACGATAGCCCCATGGCTTTCCTTATGAGAGGTCGTGGATTGGAGTCTCGCCCACCCGGGGTTTTTCCCAATTGTGGTTTCTTTCTGGGCAGGTGGGCTGGGTCACTACGTTATGTTCTTCTGACGGAAGGGGGCCAGGGTGATTCCAGGTGTCCGAGTCTTTGCTGTTAAAAAAATCACATAAATTATTATTAGATGTTAATAAAATGTTCATTTTATCTCACAAAAAAAAACCGAAGCACGCTCTCGTTTACTTTTCTTTAACTGTTAATTTTATTAACACACCGCCCAACAAAAAAAAAACAGCATAAAGGGCCCCCAAGAAGACAACAAACCATTACAACATATACAAAGGATACTTACACCATTCTATCCGGCGGATAGACTTTATCCTCGAACTATTCTTTAAGCCATAAAAACCCATTTTTTTCACTTTAGTAATTCGCTCTATAGAAACCTTCTTGTTGGAGAATAATTGCTCATTCCCCGCCTTCCAAATGCACCAACACGCAATATAAATGACACAACCTCCAATTTTCTTTTAATCCAAACCAGTCATCTCATGAATAAACAAAATATCTCTAAAGTCAAATGATGCAAACCGTGGTTCAGATGAAGCTGAGTTCACCTATAAAAGATCAACAATTGAGTGCGATGATGCTATATATGGAAACCCAAGTACCCCTAAAACCTTAAAATACACAAGTGTGAGATGCTATGTATAGATAATTATTATTTTTTAAAAACTTGTTGCAAACTTGTTAAAGATGTGATCTCAAGTGTGACTGATTTGTGTTAGAACCTTAAGAATAGCGTTTATAAGTTTGCCTTTGTTAAAAAAAATATCAATAAACTAATAAATAATAATTAAAAGAATCTCACTAAGGTTCACACATTTAGAATTAAAACGAAAAAAATAATAGATCAGATTAATAATAATTCAAAATCCCACTCAAAATCATGAGTTTAGAACTATAACAAAACAATAAATGACAATTCATATACACATGAATGAGTTAAAAAAACCGATTATACATCATACTTGATCGATGAAGTGATCATGAATTCATGAAATGCAAAAAATCAATTCTTATATATGAGTTACTTTATGTATGATTGTTGTTCGAAACTAAGCACTAACATCAACTATGATTTTTTTTGTGGATCTTTTTAAAACACATACGATAAATGAGTGATGTTTTTCTTGGACTTTAAATTTAAGTTTTCTTTTTGTGAATCCTTCTAAAACACATACGATAAATGAGTGGTGTTTTTCTTGGACTTCAAATTTGAGTTAGTCACTAGCTGAGACCACAAATTTAGATCCATTAAGCACACTAATCTTACTACATCATACGAGTCTCAAAATTTTGTCTTTTGTTGCTATGACGACTTCACTTGGCAAAAATTACGCAAAATGAAGTTGCCATATGATATAACTACTTTAGCAACCAAAAAAAAAAAAAATCAATCCGACTAGATCATGCGATGTGATGTCCCCGTCTGATATACCAAATTCAACTCTAAAGTCATCATCTTTTTTTTTTTTTGAAAGTTAACTATTATTCATAGACTAACCCGAAAAAACAGGGCAGCCAAAACAACCAACAAAAAACGATTACAAGATATTAAACGAGCACCAATCGCTCCAACTTATACTACTATTGTTCGATCTATTGTGATACCAATGAAAGCCTAACACCTTAATGTCATGAAAAATATCTATAATACCTTTTCTGTTGTTATTGAATCTACAGTCATTCCTGGCCGACCATAAGCACCAGCAGCCCACTAGAATTATCCCTTGAAGAGCCACTTTAGCTTTCTTCTCCAGCCCGACGTATTCGTGAGTAGTGATCAGATCTTTAATGGAAAAAGCAAAAATTGGGCTAATCTTACACCATTGGCTGATCAAAGACCAAAGGTTGGAGGCCACAAAACAAGAGCAGAAAAGATGAGAGGCCGATTCATCACCTTCTTCACACAGCTTACAAATCGGATCTCCGTTATAACATCTTCGTTTAATAAGGGCGTCTAAAGTTGCGATCCTCCCCATCTCTGCTCTCCATACTAGAATACTACATTTTTTCGGAACCCATTTCGGCCATTTAAACACAAAATTATTACTACAATCAATCCCACTCCTTAATAATATACCGATTTTTTAAATTTAAAGTCATCATCTGAGATAGCGACTTCAACTCTAAAGTTGTTATCTAAGATAACAACTTCAACTCTCAAATGACGATATGCGATGGTAATCTAAACCCTAAAGTCTACAACTATATCAAATTCAAGTCTAGAGATACGACTAACCTAGATTTATAATCCAAAAAAATATGAAAAAAAAATCATCCATTTGTCATCCTCTATTTCCAAAACAACCCATGAAAAAAGTTGTTAAGGGGCAATCCATTATAGTTAAGGGGTCAAAATGGGTCACTTTAAAAATGCAGAATTCCATTCACTGGTTTAAAAGAGCGGGTCGAATAGAACAAACACGGGTGAACAAAATCAAATCGATTCGACTTAAGGTATGATTTTTTGTTTTCTGATTTATACTAAAGTTTTTTGAAATAATATCATAATCCCTGTTATGGGTTTGCAACATTAAGAAGTTGAGATGCTTTGTTTTTGTTTTTGTTTTTGTTTATTTCTGTCCACCAAGTGTTCGATGAATGTCCTCAGTGAAAGAATTTATCATCATATTTGTGAAAAGAGGACAGTAGGAAAGGCTGTAACATGAATGTTTTAAATAACAATTTTCAGACCAAATTAGAGCAGATTTGAGAAGAATAGAGATTGTAATTTGGTTCTGATTTCAGTATTTTTGGTTTTGCAGGTCAATGAAGTAACTGATTGTTTCAGAATTATTTGTCAAGAGGCTATGCATTTTTTCAGATTATATATATTCCTACGAAGAATAGAGCACAAACATGGCTTCTAACTTAACAACTTACTCAATGCTCACATTTCTTTCCCGCCAATTTTCGATTTTTAGCTCTCCATATTCCTCAACTACCCAACAATTCTTGATCCCCACCAAGAAAACATGCATACATCTACTAAAAAACTGCAAATCCATGAACCAAATGAAGCAAATCCAGACCCAAATATTCGTTCTTGGTCTTGCTCAAAATGTGGATGCTATTAAGAAGATCATGGCTTTCGCAGCAGACCCATCCGTTGGAAACTTATGTTACGCTCAAAGAATATTTGACCGGATCGAAACTCCATCTTTGTTCGCTTACAATGTGATGATCAAAGCGTATACAAAGAGTGGTGGGTTCAGAAAAGCTCTTTGCTTGTTTGATCAGATGAGGGTAGATGGTATAGGGCTTGATAATTATACTTACCCGTTTGTGTGCAAGTCGGTTGGGTGTTTAAGAGAAGCTTCGATTGGTGAGAAGATTCATGGGTATGTTGTGAAATGTGGGGATGGGTTTGACTGTTATGTTTGTAATTCGGTTATCGATATGTATGGTGAGTTGGGTCGGATTGGGGATGCACGGAAGGTGTTTGATGAAATGCCTGAACGAGATATAGTTTCGTGGAATGTGTTAATTTCGGGGTATGTTAAGTGTAAGAGGTTTGAGGATGCTGTCGGTGTTTACTTGCGAATGAGAGATGATAAAACGGTGAGGCCCGATGAGGCCACGGTTGTAAGCACTCTTTCGGCGTGCATTGCTTTAAAGAATTTGGAACTCGGTAAGGAGATACACCGTTACGTTACGCATGAACTTGGGTTTACTGCTATAATCGGTAACGCATTGTTAGATATGTATTGTAAATGTGGATGTTTAGACATAGCACGCGAGATTTTTGATGGATTGCCGAAGAAAAATGTAATTTGTTGGACAACCATGGTGTCCGGTTACGTTAACTGTGGGCAGTTAGAGGATGCTAGATCGTTGTTCGATAAAAGTCCTGTTAAGGATATTATTCTCTGGACAGCTATGATCAACGGATACGTGCAGTTTAATCAAGTGGATGCTGCAATGACTTTATTTCAGCAAATGCAGATGTATAAAATCAAGCCGGATAAATTCACAGTGGTCGCTCTATTAACGGGCTGCGCACAAGTCGGGGCTTTAGAACAAGGGAAATGGATTCATGAATATATGAACGAACATAAAATTACGATCGATGCTGTATGCGGTACTGCGCTTATTGACATGTACGCAAAATGCGGGTGCATAGAGAAGTCTTTGGATGTGTTTTATGGTTTAAACGAAAAGGATACAGCCTCATGGACATCAATCATATGTGCACTTTCTTTAAATGGAAAACCGGGTAAAGCACTTGAATTATTTAATCAAATGAAAGAATCTGGATTCAAGCCTGATGATATTACTTTCATCGGTGTTCTAAACGCGTGTAGTCACGGGGGTTTAGTGGAAGAAGGATGGATGCATTTCGAATCGATGAAATCATTGTATCAGATCGAACCAAAAATAGAACATTACGGGTGTTTGATCGATCTGTTAGGTCGTGCGGGGCTATTGAAAGAAGCGGAAAAAGTTATTAACAAAATCCCAAAAGAAAAGGATGATATTTTAGTTCCGGTTTACGGTGCTTTACTCAGTGCTTGTAGATTATATGGTGATGTTGATATGGGTGAGCATTTAGCTGACCGATTAAGTGAAATTGAAAACGGTGATTCTAGTATTCATACACTTTTGGCGAATATTTATGCTGCTGTTGGGAGATGGGAAGATGTGAAGAAAGTAAGAAGTAAAATGAGAATAACGGGAGTTAAAAAGGAGCCGGGATGTAGTTCTATAGAGGTTAATGGAAATATTCATGAGTTTTTAGTTGGAGATGCTTCTCATCCTGAAATGAAAGATGTTTATTTTAGTTTGAACACACTGGCAAAAGTGTCGTATGCGCATGAGATATATGATGTGGACCTTGATTATATGGTTTCAATAGATGTCGAAAGATAATTTATGAATTCATGCTTGCTTCTGTTGATCTGTGTTGCAGTCTTGATCGGGAAATTCTTGTCTTTGTGGGAAGGGATGGGGCCCTATAGAGTTTGGTATTGATCGCATCGCTACGATGATGATGAGCATCCAAATGAGATGGTGATGTGTATTATTATTAGTGCTCCATCAGATATCAGATGATTTTGGAAACTAATGAAGATAGGTTGAACATTTGCGAGTTTTATGCACTTGCTAGAGTTGCCGCTATATAAATTTGACTTAGGTTGATATAATGCGGTGGCAGTTTTGACCCATTTACCATAATGGTCGAACGGGTCAATGGGTTGGGCTAAAGGATCTAGTTTAAGACTTTTGTCGGTCTTAGTCGTCATTTCATCGAGTCATATCAATACCTATCTCTACAAACTCACCGTAAGACACTTAATCTTGATTACCTTAGAACTTTTTTTTGAATGGCACAGTACCTTAGAACTTACTACGATTCATATGACTAACGAGGAAACCCAAATTACATGAGACAATAACACTTTCTATTGCTTGAGAGATTTTTTATAATAAAGTTTTTCAAGGTGGTTCGAGGCTATGATCTATTTACAGATTGTTGATACATAATTTGTTTAAAACTAGTAAAATTCACCCGCCGCTACCCGGCGAGAATTCGGTCGATATCTAGTTCATTCCGTTATGGTATCGCTACCGTACTCGAATTGATTATAGCAACCAAAAAAGAGAATTAAAAAAGAAAAGGTTGTGATAACTATAAAAATGGATATTGGGAACGGTCCAAATACCACCATGCCCCACACTGAATCCAGTTTGTGCAGATATGAAAATTTCAAGTTCCACACTAAATCCGGTGACTCGCTACAAGGAGGAGAAGACGAGGGTTCTCTTTGTAACCACCCACTGGCGTGAGAATAAGTCATCGTTTTGAGAATAAGTGTGTATATAAAGTGAGAGAGTAAGAAGCGAATCCTTATACCTGAAGGTCGAGTCTTCTCATTGGCCCTGATAAACTACGATTCTGCCCCCTAGTTAAAAAATAACACTATTGCCATAGTTATAGTTTTTTAGGAAAACTATGGTAGTGTTTTGTTTTAATTGGTTGAGTCGATTTAATTTTTATTTGTGTAATGCCTGACATTCGCTCATTGTTCCCAACAAATTACAATTTTACCCCCAATTAAAAATTACAGTTTTGTCATCGTTTTACTTTTTTTTAAATAACTTGTGGTAGTATTTTGTTTTCATCTGTTGACTCGATGTAATTTTTATTAAGATCGTTTTATGAGTAATATGTACACAAGACATAGATGTTATGAAATGAAGAAACTTCCGGCTTAACATCTCGCAACGCAAACAGCGCATAAAATGAATTACCAAAAATAACGAACCAAAAGCAAAAATATATGTTATGTTAGACCGCGTGGTGTGGAGCGTGGGTTGGGGCGGGGGAAGCCAAGCAACGCCGGTTCAGCCGCACCGGGCCAGCGGCGTTGCCCCGGTGAGGGGGGGGGGGGGCGATGATGTAGATGGTTGGGATTGGCTAGGCAAATCAAACCGTTTAGGCTAGCCGTTGGCCATGACGGTTTCCGCTATGTAACTCAAATTTTTAAAAAAAATTACCAATTTTTACCACTCATCCCAAACATCAATATTTTCACATATACTTTCTTCAAACACAAATCTTCATCCAAAACCAAACCAAAAAACGAAAATGGTTCATTGGACCGAGGAGGAGGAGATAGAGCTAGTGACGTCAATCGTTGGCTCACAACGAACGCTACGTCGTGGTCAAACCGCGTATTGAACATAGGGATGAGCATATGGTACCCAGTACCGGTACCGAATTTACCGAACCGAGTACATTTTCGGTACCGACTTTTGACATTTTCGGTACCGGCCCGGTACGGTACCGGTTTTTACCCTCAAATACCGGTAAATACTGGTACCGAACCGTACCGTACCTGGTATTTTCGGTACCGGTACCCACTTTTGGAGATTTTCGGTACCGGTTCTTTCGGTACCGATCAGTACCGAGCTCATCCCTAATTGGACACAAGCGTTTCAGCAATACCAACATGTCGGAAACGTGCGTCACAACTTGAACGCGTGTCAACACAAGTGGCGTAAGCTAAAACCGAAGCTGGATCGGTTTAAAGTTTACTTCGACCGTGTCATTGCGGGCGACCTAAGCCACGACAATCGAGTGGGGATCGCCAAAATCGAGTATAGGCGCGATGGGAATGTGGAATTTCGTTGGGTTCCCACTTTAATATTTACCGTAATTTGTAATTTTTTTAGATTTATTATGAAGTTTTTTTAAATTTTTAGGATTTGTTAAGTTTGTTTTTTTTTAATTTATTAGGATTTATATAACTTTTTTTTTTAAATTAACTTTTTCGAGATGTCATCCACCACGCCGGCTAGTCCACGTCACTTCCATACCCCATGTTTTTTTGGGATGGGCTGGTGGAGGCCATCTTCGCCATATTGGCTCGTTTGCGTCTCTATTATGTTAGGATATGATGAGTAATAATCTGTGATGGTCGGGTCGGTCTCAACAAATATAAAGTCACATACGGACTTGAATTCCCCCAAGATTAAAACGAAACCCCAATTCGCTCCGACGATCATCGAAACTCGCTGCGATTTTTCGATATCAGGTATGAATATGCGCCATAAATTCATGTTTGCTTCTCCCAATCTGATTGAATGTTCAAATTAGGTTTAGCAGATTGTTCTGTGTAGATCGGTATTCGTTTATTTCTTTTCAATTCAAATGTATCAACTGATTGTTTGTATGTATGTATTTACCTGATACTATTGAATTCACAATATATGTTTGATAAAATGCCTGAATGAGTGAAATCTTGTTTTGTCAAATAACCTAGGTTTAATTGTTATATCTGCAAGTTCGTCTGAATCAGTATCGACAAAACCTATGATTTCGTATACTTTGGAAGGAACACTGATTATTTCTTATGTGAATAACTTATGACATGGTTTGATTTTACTACCAAACAACAACATTTATCTTCATAACGCATCTACTTTGTTACAGATACTGAAGCAGAAAATGCCGTCTCCGTCCCAAGTTGAAAATGAGTCGGGTGGTCAAATTAAGGCAGATTCATCAATCCGGATTATAACTCCTCCCCCCGACATCAGAATCTTGGTGGACAAAGCCACAAGGTTTGTGGCATCAGTGAAACCTCGGCTCAAGAAATTCATTGCTATGAATGCTGGAATGCGCAAATATACTTTTCTGAATGCTGCAGATCCATATCATGCCTATTACCAGCACCGGCTGTCTGAGTTCCGTGCTCAAAATGGGTCCAATGAGAAACGTAGGCTCACACAGTTTACTTGTAAAAACACGGCTGTTATTGAATGGATCCTGAAGAGGTCTGACAGCCGAGCGGAAAGTTTTGCGGTGTCTGATACTGTTCTTGTTTCACCGATTACTGGTGAGTTGGTTAAATGTAGTGGCATGTATGAACATATTCGGGACCCTAAGTATAAAGCAGAGAAGGAGACACTGTTTGCCAAGATTAGGGAGATTACACTTGCCCAAGATGAGGTTATTTCCAGAAGTATTTTGGAGGTTGCTCAGATACGTCCTGATAGTTTTGGGACCACAGAGGAAGAGGTTTGTTACGCAGTCAAGGCGGAGATTGAAAGGACATACCCTCAGTTGTTTTCGGATCAGCCTGGACCAAAGAAGCGACGGCTTGATAACTCTTTGCTTGTCCCTGAGGATAAATTCTTGTCTCAACATCCGGTAAGCTTATTTTTTTTTTTCTTCAAAGTCGTAATCTAATATTGGGGTGTTAATTGATTGGTGTCTGTTGTGACAGGGACCTGCTTGTATCGGTGTGTGGAGGGAAGATAAAGAGGAAATGCTGGAAATAAGTGTGGAGTCGTTGTCTGAGAGTGTAAGCAGTATGAAAGAGAAGATTGCTGGACAGATTGAGGAGGCCCCTCCTGCAAACAAACTGAAACTGAGGGGGGATGAAGGTTTTCTCAAAGACTCCTTATCTCTTGCTTATTACAACGTTGCTCGAGATGTATTGCTTTTTCTAGAGTGGTGACCGCAACATTGCATTGAATGAATCATCAAGTAAGGAGTGTTCCTTTGTGTTTTATGGGAAAGTTACTAAAATAGCTTTTGGTTTGTGGTAGGAAAAAGAAATATACTTTCTGAAGCTTATTATATAATTGTTATGTCTTAGGTAGTTTTTAATTGAACAACATTGATAATAATCAACCTTCCCCTTCACTAACGCAGACTCCCTCTCTCAACCATTGCACTGTTGTGGCCATTGTAGGAGCGCCATTGCTGTCCCACATCGTTATTTACAAGTGATATATCCAGACAGATAGTACATACGCCTTCCTGTTGTAACTCATAATCCCAAATCTTTTGACTTGTCCCTGGTCTTTCGGAATCACATTCTAATTCATAATGGTTGTTGACAACTTGGTAAGGGGTTTAAATTCCTTCCAATGTAATGTCTTCTTTTCATTCACCCGTTCCACTCAAAGGTTAATATTGCTTTTGCCCCGTTCACATAACCGATCAACTTGGCATTGCGTGGAGCATTGCTTCCCAACATTCACTCAAAAATATCTTATCTTGGTTAGAGTTATTGGATAGGAGTGTCTCTAACCACCTCAATCTCTCGAATTGCGATTTTCGTAAGCTAGCGTCAGAATAAACTGAGATTGCACATGTGATCACTTGTCTATAAACGTAGATAAAAACAAGCACCTCTCATCCACAAGCTCAAAATTCTTTAAAATATTTTGATTTGCGGCTAAAAGAATCACATTCTAATTCATAATGGTTGTCTACAACTTGGGAAGGGGTTTTAATTCCTTCCAATATAATGTCTTCTTTTCATTCAGTATACATAAAATGTAGTTAACATGAGAGCAATGTTTTCAAAACCGGACCGGGCCGGCCGGGACCCGTAACCTTCTCCGGGCCGGTTCACACACATAGCCGCTATCAACATTGGGCCGCCGATCGGGCCGGGAACCGGCGGGTCTACGCAAAGAATCGAGCCGGTTTGGCTTTTTTTTTTAATAATGGGATATTATAATGAAAACCTAATCTAATCTCAAAACAAAAAACACGCCGCTGTGCTCGCTGTGCTCTCTTCGGCTCTTCCTGTGTGCGACTGTGCTCTCCAATCTCCATCATCAGCCTTCAACCTTCATCTTCAATTCAAGATTTCAGGTTTGTTTTACAATTTACAGTTCAATTCAACCTTCATCTTCAATTCGATAGTTCAGTTTTGTTCAACCTTCATCTTCAATTCAATAGTTCAGTTGTGTGTTCAATCAGTTTCGAATTCTTGAATAATAGCTTCGATAGTTCAGTTGTGTGTTTAATCAGTTGTGTGTTCAGTTGTGTGTTCATCTTTGTGTGGTACTGTTAGTGTTACTTGTATGAACTTGAATAATATATTTTGAATAATAGTCTTCACGATTATACTGTTACTCTGTTAGTAATCCGCTGCAAACTTGTATGAACTTGAATAATATATTTTGAAAAAAACTTGATCTGATCTGTTCATTCAGTTACTCGTTTTTAAAAAACTTTTGGTTGTCTTTTTTATAAACTTCTGATCTGAACTTAAATAATATATTTTGTTGTATGATTTATAAAGTATGGATTTATAGTAATCTGAGAATTCTCAAGTGATTTGATTTGTTTATGATTATTGATTGTAGAGTATGGATTCACAAGAAGAAGAGGAAACTAATCCCCATTCCGAGTCGACCGCCCACTCAAATGTTCGGCCGAAGACGGATATCACATGGAAATATGTTACCGAAGCTCAAGATGAACTTGGTAAAAAGATGCGTATTTGTACATTTTGCAACAAGTCATTTCGTGGAGGGGGCATTAACCGAATGAAACAACACCTTGGTGGAGTTAAAGGAAATATAGCTGCGTGTTTAAAGGTTCCAGCGGATGTAAGGTGTCAAATGAAAATTTTGTTTGAAGAGTCGCAAAAAGGTAAAAATACAGTTTCAGAGACTGAGACGGGTAGCACGCTAAAAACAAAAAGTCTTGGTAAAAGGAAAGCTTCTTCAACGTCCGACAACGCACAATCGTATTTCTCAAGAGGTATAAATGATCTTACTCGACCTTCAATTAGATCTGTATGACAAAGTAAGGAAATAGTTCATGATACAGATTTAGCTGTAGCCATGTGGCTATATGATGCATGCATACCTATGAATGCCGTAAATTCTCCCCTTTTTTTCCAATTGCAATGCGTAAAGTAGCTTCCATGGGGCATGGATATACGGGACCTTCCTACCATCAAGTTCGTGTAAATTTGTTGAAAGATGCTAAGCAATCTGTGAAACTTATAGTTGATTCTTATAGAGAGCAATGGGCTGAAAGAGGTTGCCCTATAATGAGTGATGGATGGAGAGACGTTAGACAAAGAGCTCTAATTAATTTTTTTGTTTATTGTCCAACGGGGATTTCATTCATCAAATATGTTGATGCTTCTGATATTGAGAGTAATGCTGAAGGTTTATGCAATTTGTTTAGTGAAATTGTTGAGATTGTTGGTTTCAAGAATATTGTTCACTTGGTCACTGATAATGCTGCATACAACTTGAAGGATGTTTCAGAAATGGAAGATGCGTCTACTTTGATACAACTTGCATCACAAATTACAGTTTTCATCTACAACCACAAGTGGCCTCTAAATTGGTTGAGAAAAAGACCTGGTTGGACAGAAATTATCCGTCCTGGGCCACCCGATTTGGCACATCATTCATTGCATTGAAGAGTTTACATGATCATAAGCATGATTTGCAAGCTTTAGTAACCTCTCTTGATTTCAAAAAAGATGTTGAAAGTGTCTAAAGCTAATGATGTGAAAGACACTATCTTAGATCCTAAGTTTTGGAATAATTGTTTTATAACGGTTCAGGTGACGACTCCAATCTTGAGACTTTTGCGTATCTGTGATTCCGATGAAAAGCCTTCATTAGGCTACGTTTATGAAGGTATACTTAGGATAAGGAAAGGAATCAAAGAGTTGTTTAAAAGGAAAAGACGTAACTATAAGAGGTATGTTGATATCATTGATGCTCGTTGGGATAAGATGTTACGCAAAAGTCTTCATGCAGCAGCTTATTGGCTAAATCCAATATTTCAATATGAAAAAGATAATCGTGAAGAAAAGGATAAGGCATGGTTAGGGGTGCTTGATATGATTGAGAAGTTAACGAGTTTAGATAATAGTGTGCAAATAACTATTTCACACTTGGCAAAATTTCGGGATAAAGTAGGTACTTTTGGTCGATCTATTGCTTTGAATTCCGTGGAGCTTGAGCGTCCCGGTTAGTCTACTTAATGTTTACTTACGATATTAGTTTTATATATTATAACAAAATTATATTTTCATGTTAATTGTATGATTAGATGTGTGGTGGAAAGCGTTCGGTGGAGATGTACCGTTGTTGCAAAAATTTGCCTTTTTTTCTTAAGAATTTTAAGTTAAACCGTATCCTCTTCTGGATGTGAACGGAATTGGAGTGTTTTTGAGAGAATTCACACCAAAAGAAGGAACCGCTTGGAGCATCAAAGGCTAAGTGATCTCGTGTATGTGCATTACAACTTACCTCTACAAAATAGGTATGATACAAGCACAAACTTTACTTATTATTAGTTTTTGATATTGAATAAAAGATATTACATTTAAACTTGTTAGGCTAAATGAGAGCAAAAGGCCATATGACCCGGTTGATTACCAAGGCATTTGATAAAAACGAATTTTGGGTGGTGGAAGACGAGAAGGAAGCCGAGATTAACTATGATGATTTAGAAAATATGCTGGATGAGGAAGAGCTACCAATTGACCTTGATTCACAAACACAACCATCCGAAGGTTAGTATTTTCTTTTTGATAAATTGATGATGCATAATTTTTTACTTTCAAAAAGTATATATTTAGATTTGTCATTTTTTAAATGTTAGGCCAAGAATTCAACGAAGAAGATAATGTGGTTCAAGTTGATGTTGCTATTAATGTTGATCATGGTGATGGCGATTTTGATGATGATGAATCGGATTCGCAAGATAATTGGTTGATTTGTATGTTGTTGGATTGGTACTTTTATTTGTTGTTGGTTTTGTACTTTTTTATGTTCTTGGATTTGGTACTTTTGTATGTTTTTGGATGACTAATGGTTGTGTTTTTAGTTTCTTAAAAAATTGGAATATTTTCTATATTTTATATATATTTTTATATAATTTATGACGTAATTCGGGTCTTAAATCCGGTCGAACCGGTCGGACCGGTCCGAGCTTTGACCCTATAAGGCGACCGGGTCGACCTCCGGTCCGGTTCTGAAAACATTGCATGAGAAAATGAAGGGCACATGGATGGATGGAACACGAGTCCCTTCTCAACCAAGAAAACACACTAACTATCAGAACCACCATGCTTTTAGGTTCACGCAAGAAAGATTTGTATTTAATAAGTGAAATATTTTAGATAAAAAGAAATTTGTCGGTGGCTTTGCTTTTAAGTTTTAAGTATATGTATAATTATTTATAGGGGTGAGCAAATTAACTATCATAACCGATAACCGAATCATAATCGATATAACCGAACCACTAATAACCGATAACCAATATAACCAATGGTTATTGTTATGAAACTTTGTATAACCGCTCAATTGGTTATGAAGCTTTGGTTAACCGATATAACCGAAACCGAACCGAACCTGTGATGTTAACTTTATATAATGGATTTGTTTTTTACAAAACCATATATAGGGTTTTTACTAAGATAAAAGTATGTTAGTAACAAAATAATCTTGATGTAGATGCCATTTATTTTGATAAAGAACTAAGGTGTTATGACCATAATTGTTTTTGTTTGAGAATTACATTATTAAAAAGAACCCTAAATCGGTAGTTTAACCAAAAAGTTTAGTCTCCGTTATCTTATAAAATAGGCTCAAGGTAAGTTCAAATCGTGCACAACCCTATTTGGTTACTTAGGGTATACGGGGCACTTCTCGGGGAGGCAAGCGGTGACCCCAGTCCCCGAGCGGGAACACCGCCGCCATCACCGCGGTGATGCAATTCAGTGAGCAGGATCGGTGTGTATTCACCGCACAAGAATTACACAAGGATCGAGGAATAACGTTGGGCAACGGTCAAATTTAAAAAAAAAATCAATTTTAACCAATATAAATAACCAACTTCAATCTAACTTTTTACCACACCCATTCTCAAACTTATACTCTAAAAATCTATCAAATACAACACAAAGCCAAACCGAGCAATGGAGAACCAACCCCGCGAAGCCAAGAAAAAATCTAAGGGACGCGGCTCGCAACCGTCTCGTGGTGGTTCGAGCGGTGCAAGTGCACAACCACAACCCCCTTTCGGATATACTTCACAACCCCCGTTTTTTTACCAACAACCTTCACACCCCTCCTTTTACAACACCCAACCACAACCCACTTTCGGCTATTTTCAAAATTTGTTATCAATGGATCCTCAAACCCCCGCCTTTGACCCGTATGATTTTCGTTCCCCACAAGTTCCATCTCCACGAGAAAATGTTGAACGCCCTCTACCTATTCACGAGGAAGAGGACGAGGAAGTAGTGCCCGAAACTCAAAATTTGGGCGACTATGAAGATGACACCGGCGACGATGAATATAATGTGGATGAAGACGCCGGCAACGAAGAAGATGACGCTCGGGATAAAAAAGGGAAAAATGGAGCGCCAAAATTGGGTAAAAGTCCAAGAAGAGGCGTTGGCGAAGGCGTGGGTACATTGCTCTACCAACAAAAAGAAGGGCAATCAACAAACCCGCGATGGTTTTTGGCGTATGATTTTAGATCATTATAACGCCACCGTCGGTGGAAGTAACCGGACCGTGCATCAAGTACGGTCTAAATGGACCCCGATGATGACGAAAATAAACTTTTTCAACGGCATATACCAACAAGCGGTAAAATTTTATTTTTTAACGTTGTATATTTTTTAATTTTGTTTACTAAGTTCATATTTTTTTATCACTTGTTATTTTATAATATGTAGGATCGCACACGAGGAAGCGGGTGTAGCGATCTCAACGTGATGAAAGTCGCTTTAAAGGAATTTAAAGATAGATATCCGAGCGGTTTTCAACATGTCGAGGCATGGGAGGTCGTTCGAAAACACGACAAATGGGCCCAAGTCCCATTGTTGCGTGAGGAAGGGGAAGGTTCGACACAAAAAAGAAAGCCCGTTGACGTGGACCCTTCCATACCTGATATGAACGAAGACCCCTCGTCACAAAGAACACAATGGCGAGACAAGCGTCAAGCGACATCGTCCGAGGGCTCGGCCGAGTTGGCGGCACAATTCAAAGAGTACACCGCCATCAAAGAAGCGAAGCACGCGATTGAATTGGAGGCGGTTGAATTGAGGAAGAAAAGAGAATCGGAGGCTCGCGAGCTCATAACGGAACAACGCGAGACGATGAGAAACTACGCGTACGATCGAGATATGAAAACATTCCTCAAGCCGCACGACGATGCTCCGCCGGAAATGTTGCCGTTCATCCTCGCCCGAAAGCGCGATATCGCTAACAAGTACGGGTAGCCGTGCAATTTCTAAATTTTTTATGTAGTATTGCGATGTAATTTTTATTTTATTAAATGAAATGTAGTTTTTTATTTTACGAAATTATGTTTTACTTTTTATAAAAATATTTTCTTAATTAAAAAAATAAAAAAACAAGTCCCCCAAGAGAGGAGTGCCGCCATCAAATTGAGGGTGTGAGGGAGTTAAGAGGGGAGTTGACGTGGCGCGTGCTCATTGGCCGTGCGTAAGAGAGGGGACTCCCCTAAGAGAGGAGTGCCCCTCTCACCCTTAACCGAAATTAACCAAAACCGAACCATAACCGACTTCATAACCGGTTAACCATAACCGAAGTCTGGTTATGGTTATGGTTACCAAAACTCCATAACTGAACTAGCGGTTATGGTTATGATTAATAGTAAAAAACGAACCAAACTGGTCCATGCACACCCCTAATTATTTATATTAATTTTTAATAAAAGAGAAAAATAATTACTCCTTTAGATGTAAAAGAAATTTAGTGTGACCCTGTAATAAAAAAAATTTAGTTCTTATAACAATGTCTTTAGGAATTATAAGACTATTCATATTCATAAAACTATGAGGTATGTGATGGAGGTTGGCGCGTGAGTTGGTGAAAAACGCCCAAGTCACCACCCCGGGTGGGCTTGGGTTTGGGTGTGGCCCCATTGGCGTGGGATTCATCCTGGGCGTTGGGCGGGGCTACCCACATCCTCATTGGCCAAGAGCACTAGCCATGCACCCCAGCCACGCCCCACCATACCCCTTTGAAATTGGCTTTTGGTCTTAGATGCCCCATACTCCACGTGTCGCACCATGTCCCCAACTCACGCCCCACCATACCCTACGGTCTAACTCAATCCAATCCAACTTTTAATAAAAAAAAAATCTCTTTTACATACACAACTCAACCCAACCCAACCCAAATCAACTCAATTTTTGACACACATTTACAACCCAACCAAGACAACCTAATTATTATTAATTAAATTTAAGACATGGTGTTTTATCGTTTTAAATACAATTTATTTATTTAAAAACAAATAAAAGTTATTTATTTTTAATATAAAATTGCCAGCCCTAATTATAACAGTCTAAGTCAATAAAAGGATTTTAAAACACAATCTAATCTAATACTAATAAAGAACCCAATAAAAGCCACATGACATTCTCTTATTTAATAGATCCAATAAATACCACTTGGCATTCTCTTATTTAATTCTTTAATAATATATTATCTAATTTCAATTTGTGATTGAACAAATACATAAATAATCAATTTATTAATCTATATAAAACAACAAATAAATACATATTGTTATTATATCATACTGATATATATTCAATTTATTGATCTATATACATGACTATAGATAAATACGTAATACATAAAAATATTTATCTTATATTATTGTAGTGTTTTATTTATTTATTTTTATTTTCATTCGTGACATAAAGTTTTTATTTTAATTAGATTATTATTATTATGAAAAATTTACTTTTTACATAACTATAATATATAATTAGTGAAAGACTGCAATGGTATAAACTTTCGATAATCTTTATTGAATAAAAGGAACCCCCTTATACAGGGGAAAATACAATCACCTATAAATACAGGAGATATCTACAGAATCTAAACCTATAATAAAGATATTACAGAACATATAATAATATAAAATAATTATCGCTAAGACACCCCCCCAGTTTGAGCGGGCGGTGGACAGACGCTCAAGCTGGACTGAAAAGACTGGAAGAGTTGTCGTGACAAACCCTTGGTAAAAATATCAGCATATTGGAAAGCCGAAGGCACGTGCAAAACCCAAATGTCACCCACACACACTTTATCTCGGACAAAATGAATATCAATCTCAATGTGTTTAGTACGCTGATGTTGGATCGGGTTATTGGACAAGTAAACGGCAGAAACATTGTCGCAATAGACAACCGAAGCCTATTTCAAAGGCGTATGCAACTCAAATAACAGATTATGAATCCAAGTAACCTCTGCCACAGCATTTGCTACCCCGCGATATTCCGCTTCAGGACCTGGATATTGTAGGCTGTCGTTTAGACGACCACGATAGGAGGTTGTCACCAAGGAAGACACAATAGCCTGAGGTAGAACGACGTGAATCGGGGCAACCACCCCAATCCGCATCTGAATAAGCAACCAGCGAATGGGTGGAGGATTTAATAATCTGAATACCATAGTCAACGGTCCCATGAATATACCGAATGATACGCTTCATGAAGGCAAAGTGCGAGTCCCGTGGCTCATGCATGAATAAACAAACTTGTTGAACAGCATAAGAGAGGTCAGGTCTGGTGAAAGTCAAGTACTGTAAAGCACCAGCGAAGTACTGTAAAGCACCAGCCAAGCTGCGATATAACGTAGGGTTTGCAAATAGAGGGCCCAGTGGCACTGAGCTTGGAAGACAAGTCAACGGGAGTGGTACATGGCTTACACTCTGTCATAGAGGCCCGTTCAATAATATCCTTAGCATACTGTGACTATGTTAAAAATATACCGTTGCTGGTATACGTTACCGAGATACCCAAGAAATGATTAAGACGACCCAAATCCGTCATAGCAAACTCTCGAGAAAGAGTAGAGATGATATTATGAAGTAAAGCGTCATTCGATGCCGTAAGGATAATATCATCTACATATAATAACAAATAAGCAACATTGCTAGCTCCCTGATGATAGACAAACAAAGAGTTGTCACACGCATTGCTTTGGAACCCCTGTGTAAGAATAAAATTGGCAAACCGTGTGTACCATGCCTTCGGTGCCTGCTTGAGTCCGTATAACGATTTTTTCAAGTGACAAACGTGATGCGGGAAACGACGATCAAAAAAACCTGGTGGTTGATGCATGTATATGGTCTCATTTAAGTCCCCGTGCAAAAAAGCATTTTTAACATCCAATTGTTGTATCGACCAAGACCTAGAAACCGCCAAAGAAAGGACGGTACGAATCATGCTCGGTTTTACAACTGGGCTAAATGTCTCATCACAATCAATGCCCACAGTTTGAGAGTTGCCATTTACCACTAATCGGGCCTTGTACCTTTCTAACGAACCATCAGATTTAAATTTGTGTTTAAATAACCACATACAACGAATGACTGGATGGTCCGACGGTCGGGGGACTAATTCTCACGTTTCATTATCCTGTAATGCACTAAATTCAGCCTGCATAGCATGTAACCAATTCGGATCGGCAAAGGCGTTGGCATAGCATTTCAGTATGGGAGACAGGGTAGGGGCGGTAAAGGCTGAATAAGCAGTGGAGGGATTATTACGCTACTTGGACCTCGTGGATATGGGGTGACCCGAGGCCGAATGTTGGTTGTGGGAGGATGCCGGAGGGACAGGAACAGTGGGTTAGGACTGTGGTGGGACGGAAGATGGAGCAGCAGACCCTGTGGTGGTACTGGAAGCAGTTTGGGGTAGGCGGACCGGTTTTGGGCGACGGCTGTACGTAATCGGAAAAGGGGTGATGACGGATGGTTTAAAAGTAGCAGCCTTGAACGAAAAACCCAAGGGCAAGGAGTCGTCCAAGAATGAATAAGTGGATGGAGGTTGCGGAATGGTGTAAGGGAAAGTGCTCTCGTCAAAAGTGACCTGACGAGAGATTAAGACCTTACCGATGGTAGGGTCGAAGCACCGATAACCTCTAAAGTCGGGGGGTAGCTGAGAAAAATGCAACGGACTGACCGAAGGTGTAATTTATGGGGTTGAGTGGCAGATGTGTTCGGGTAACAAGCACACCCAAAGACACGTAAGTGTTCGTATTCTAGGTGGCGAAGGTAGAGGACAAAAGTGGGTGTGTAAAAGTTAAGTCTTTTTGTGGGAAGTATATTATGAAGGTAGATGGCCGTGTGCATGGCTTCCACCCAAAAAATAGGTGGAAGGTTTGCGTGGATGAGCAGAGTGCGTATGATGTCGTTGAGGCGACGAATCATACGTTCCGCACGGCCGTTTTGAGAGGAGGTCTGAGGGCACGCAAAGCGAAATAATAGCCCTTGTTGGTCTGCAAAATTTTTAAAGGCTCGGTTATCAAACTCCCCCCACCCTAGGTCACATTGAAACGTTTTTATTTTTCTGCTAAACTGAGTAAAAATAAGTTGGTGAAATTTGACAAATGTGGGGAACGTTTCCGATTTAAATTTTAACGGATAAACCCACACAAAATTGGAAAAATTGTCAATTAGAACCATATAATACTTGTAACCTGATTTACTTGTGACAAGTGATGTCCACAAGTCGCAATGAACAATATCAAATGGAGCTAACGTAAAAGAATTAGACGAATAAAAAGGTAAACGTTTACTATTTGATAAACGACAAGAGTTGCAAACATGAGATAAATGGTTCTGGTTACAAGAAAAATTAAAATTGCGACTTAAAATATTTAAAACTTCAGTGCCGGGGTGGCCAAGTCGATCATGCCAAGGTTGAGAAGTGGAGGCGAAGAAAGTAGCTTGTGGTGGAAGTTGTGGAGGAGTGAAAGGATAGAGATCCCCGGTACTGTTGTGGCGAGACAACAATCGTTTAGTTTTGAGGTCCTTCAAAGAAAAACCAAATGGGTCAAATTCCACAGAAACGTTATTGTCACGAGTAAATCGTCCTAACAGAAATTAAATTCTTAATTATGTTGGGGCTGTAAAAAACATTTGGTAAAATATATGTTCGATTGGGTAATGGGTGAAAGCCAGTGCCAGATCCGAGAATTGGTATATTATTGCCATTACCGACTAAAATAGATGCATTAATAGGATAAGAATGTGGGAGGATGATTTTACCTGGTTCCTGTGTAAGATGGGAGCCAGCACATGTGTCCATTAGGTCATTATTCCAACCAGAGTTAGGCTGATTGAGCTGAACATGTGCTAGAGCAGCGCTGAGGTCAGCCGGACTTAACGCATTGAAACCAGTGGGCTGCGGCTGCGGCTGAGAGTACTGGGCAACAGTCGGGTCACTGAAGTGGGCTGGGTTATAACCTGCAAAATGGGTCGGGGCTGTTGGTGTGTTATTAGAATTAGGCTTCCATTGGTTTTGGGTTGGATAAGGGGATGGTGGGGGAATCCACCAAGCCCAGTTAGGAAAACTTGGGTTGGAGGCCCAAGGTGGATAAGAGTGATCCGCGTGACCAGAGCGACCCCTGCCTCGATAGTTAGAATTGCGGCCCCTACCTCTGCCTCGAGAACCAGCAGGAGGGTTTTCGGATCTGCTGAAGTGTGATTGCGAGGGCTGAGCAGGCGTAGCCGAAGCATTCTGATAGCCCCCTTGCTGCTGAGCGATGAAAACAGAGCTGCTGGAACCTTTTTCGTGCCTCTATTCTGAGAACTTCATCATTAAGCATGGTAATGGCCTGATCCCAATCGACCCCTTGCTGATTGATCAGGGCTGCTGTTGTGTTATACTCATCTGGAAGCCCGCGTACGAGCTGTAGGACCAGCCGGGAGTCGGAGACTGGCTGGTCGACATCGGCAAGTTGATTCGCCAAATCGGATAATTGTTGACAATAATCCTCCACCGAGGAACAGGAGCCGAGTGTCAGATTACAGAACCTGGTCTCGAGAGATGCGGCTCGTGCCTCTTTATTTCTGAGAAAAATCTTCTCCAATTTCACACAGGTTGCGCGTGCAGTGGCCTCTGTGTCAAGGATGCGCTTCAAGTAGTTGTCTGATACAGTGCTGAATATCCATTGCATAACCAGGGCATCAATCTCTTTCCACTGAGCATAATCATCGGCTGTCTCAGCCGGAGCAGGGGACCCGTCAATGTGATTGAGAACCTTATAAGCAACCGCATGTAAACGGAATAATTTCACCCAAGATGTGTAGGTGACGGTGGTACCATCAAGGGTTCGGATCTTGGTTTGAATGTTTGTGACCGAATAGACCGGATGGAGAGAGTTGGTTTTGGGGTCGGCTGAAGAACTTGGGGCTGTGTTGTCGTCTTTTTTTGTCATGGTGGCTACTAGGGTTGCAGGTGGGTAAAAAAGGAATAAAGCGCAGGAGAAGGCAGGGAGGTATCGAAGGGCTGAAGAGGATAGAAAAGGTATTCAGAACCGTAGCTCTGATACCATGAAAGACTGCAATGGTATAAACTTTCGATGATCTTTATTGAATAAAAGGAACCCCCTTATATAGGGGAAAATACAATCACCTATAAATACAGGAGATATCTACAGAATCTAAACCAGTAATAAAGATAGTACAGAACATATAATAATATAAAATAATTATCGCTAAGAATTAGTTATTAGTAACAATTATGCTTATAATAGACAATTTTAAATAATGTCAATATGACTACACCTTATTTTTTAAAAGGATTTTTTTTCTATATCTTTAAAACATCTATTAAATAAATTATTATTTCATATTATAACAATAAAAATGGTAAATAATAGGTTAATCTGATACTTGAAAACCGGTTTACTTCCATGCTTTGAAAACACTTTTAAAGTTATGAGTTCCGTGTAATACACCACTGCCCCACACTGAATCCAGTTTGTGCAGATATGAAAATTTCAAGTTCCATAACCCAAATTCGCCATTGTGATCTTGAAAAAAAAGCCAATGTTCCAAAATGCCAAACCATGGACGATTTCATTAGCATTGCCACTTTTGTCGAACGAAGTAAAAAAAAAACCACAGGGACTAAACGTTCAAAACAAACGACTGTTAGGCCTAGAGACTATCCGAGTAGCAACATAACAAACCACAGGGAAGATACATGCTGTTTAAAAAAAGTGAGGACTAAACGTGAAACCATAAGACTATCCGGGCAATTAACTCTAATAACTATGAAATGAAATCTAACATTCACAAAAGAGTGAATTGCCATTTTAGTCCTTGAGGTTTGTCCAAATTTGTCATTTTAGTCCAAATAGTTTTTTTTCGGCTTTGGATCCCTGACTTTTCCCTTTTGTTGCCATTTTGATCACATACCCTAACTCGATCAAAAAACACCACATTTAACCAGGGGTATTTTGGGGATTAAAATGGATTAAAGTCAGGTACCCAGAGGCGAAGAAAAAAACTATTTTGACTAAAATGGCAAATTTGGACAAACCTTAGGGACTAAAATGGCAATTTACTCTTCATAAAAACATACGCTTTTATTCTCCATCATTGATTGTAATAACCTATAATTACATATATTTGAAATTTGTTTTCCTCTTGTCATTGATACGGAATCCTCGGTCCGCCATTAAAGTCTGCAAAACAGAGTTTTCAGCCACCGCCATTTCCACATACTAGTAGTAGTAGTAGTATAGACCTTCAAAATCAGGTACCATTCTTGTATATATTTTTTCACGTTTACGTATAACCACCGTTTAATCCTCTGATTCTTGAACACAGTCATCTCGAACGAACAGCTTCGACGTCTAGACCTTCAGAATCAGGTATCATTCTTTTCTTTAATGTACGTATACGTTTAATCCTCATTCCGCGATTATCTTAAACCCTTTCGTTTACTTTTGGAGTTTTAGAATCAATCAGGTGCCATTCTTTTCTGTTTCAAAGGCTTAATCATATCAACGAAGCCCTAAATCAGCGAATATGTTTGTTTAAACCCTTTCGTTTTTGGGGGGTTTCGATTTTGTTTCTTTCAAGTAAGGCTATGATGAATGCCTGGGGTTGATTGATTTGAGACTGTTTGTTTTATTCGTAAGCCAACAGTTGAAGCCTATTTTAATACTTGTTTACAACATACATATTAAATGCCTTTGGATGGATGGATGGATGATGTTTCATGTGCAAATTACAAATGATTTTTAATAATTTGGACTTGTATAGCATATGATATCAACTCGGGGACTAAAAGAGCCGAGCCCGACTAGGCTAGCTTGTCGTCATTATATGAAGCTCAAGCTCGAGCTTGGCTCGGTTTGTGCCTACTGTTTCGAGATCGTGCCCGGCTTGAAAGTAAAACCCTGGAGTTCGAGTGAGGTAAATTTTAAACGAGCTAAAGACTTGGCTCGAGTTCGTTTCAATAGCTTAAATGAGCCATAGCTCCGCTCACCAACTTTTCTACTCTATATATAAAATTTGTTTTAGCTCGTCTTGGCTCAAGCTCGTTTCAATAGCTTAAACAAAACGAGCCATAGCTCGGCTCACCAACTTTTATACTCTATATCTATATATGATAATATAATATTTGTTTGAGCTCGTTTAGGCTCTCGCTGCTAGCCTAAACAAACTTGGTATGTAAAGCTGTGCTTGGGCTCGATAATTAAACTTGTCATATTTCAAACTTGGTCTTGGGCTTTTTTGGTTAAAAAAAGTGTTAACCGGTAGTTACCAGTTTAGCAAGTGAACTTTAAGTTCAGATACATCGATATGACGATATAGCTAGAAATAACTCATTTGCTAGTAAAAAAGGTTGATAAATAGATCATGAATCATAGGTTTGAAACCATAGCCTTTTGATGATGAACACATTAAGATAAGTTTTTAACACTCTTTTGAGTTATTATACAGTAGTCTTGAGCGTATCTAAAGTGAAAAAAAAATAACGCATCAAGTCTTTGAGAGAATGTAACTTGGGTTTTCTTTAATCTCACAGTTATAAACTTAGGTTGAATGACTTTATATTTACAACGGTTTCTCATGACCAACTCCATGTTTTAGGAGCATATGTTCATATCAATGATATAGCTAGTGGTGGTTTGTAGCTAGGAACTGAGTTGTTTAATGTGTAGTGTATATACTACTAAAGATATTATATAACATTTTAATATTGTGGGCCAATCATGCTGTGCCAAGTGGCACAACTTTCTACTTTATTTTGTTATATCTCGAGAATAGAATTGTTATATATATTTTTGTGTGTGTTTTAGGAGGATTTACGTGGTTCGGTCTAAACTGACCTACGTTCACAGGTAAATAGGAGTTTATATTTCTTGGTGAGGTACAAAGATTACAACACAAATGAATCTCTTATATAAAGATTGAAGAAAGAGAAAGAAAGTCACAAACATGATTCGGGAATCATGGGGAATAGAGAAGATTGGATAACCCTGTCTTCTTATCATCTTATCCTTTGATCAGAAAAGCTTTTCTGATGTCCACTTGATCAAGTGGCTTCATACTCAACAATTTCCCACTTGAAGCCACGGAATAATCTTCACATGTGCTTCAACTGTGCATCTGTATTTCTGGTAAAACTTTTGATCTTAGCTCCATCCTAGTTACCCGGCCTTCTCTTCAATTATTCTGAAGGCCCGTTGAAGCTTCTGTTAGCTCCAACACCTCACTCATGGCTAAGTCTGCCCCTGACCCATTCTCTGTTCCTATCGGCTCCTACTGACATGAACTGCCCGATCCTGGAACATCCTGAGAACAAACACTCTCCGAATAAAGCAAATTATATACTGGAGAGACTTTTGTACGAATCCGTTTGTGTAAAAATAAATAAAATTCTTTATTAACTTAAATTACAAACAATAATAGAATGATACTGAAAAGTAAATTACAATTACAACTGAAAAGAAGAAAATAAAAACAGAATTAAAACAAGGAAAAACTATTCTTGGCTGAGGATCGTGTTAGACACGGGTCCCTTAAAACAAATTTCGTGTCTCCTAGGAGAACACGTTTGTTTCCAGGATACAACAGCCCGAAGCAGTTGCACTGTCGGTCTTTACTCCAACCCGAAGGTGTACCTGAAGCTTGAAGAAGATGAAGAATTATGTGAGAGAAATAAGATTAGAGCAGGTGAATTCGGTGTAGTTCTTCAACAGGGGTACTACCCTATTTATACTACATGTCTGAACTCGAAACCGAAAAAGAATTAAATGGGAGAATTAAATTGCATTAAACGTCTTCAATGCACTTTAATTCCTCATTTAATTCTCAGTCAAAACTGTTTAACTCGTCAGTTTCAAATGCTGAAATGTAACTGCACTGTCATAAACACTGGAAGCTATTGCGCGCGCGCGTGCAAGGCAGACTGGTGCGCGCGCACGTCTGCACGCTCATGCGCGCGTGCGCCATTTTGGCTCACTTCCATGTGCGTGTGCGCCACGTCACCTGCGAGCCTCTACGAGCACGCCACACAGTCGCACCGTTTTGGCTCACTTTGGTGCGCCGCGCACATCACTTCAGTGCCCATGCTCCATGCGCGAGCGCGCACCACTATGCCATGTGTACTCGCGCGCGTGCGCGCATGACTGCCACTGCGCACGGACCCACCAGGGTCATGCGCCTGCATGCCACGTCACCAACCACCTGATCCTTGCAGCCCTTGCTCCACCATGAGCACGCGGTAAAAAATACAAAGGCGGCTCTCAAGCGGCGATGCGAGCGTGCGAAGTGCAAAGTGCGCCATGATGTGTATAAAATGCAACATATAAATTACATCAAATGAGACATAAAACTAACCCTTTTTTAGTACTAATGTTGGAAAAAGTGTGTTTTTGTCTTCCTTTTGTATTTTCAGGATTAAATGAGCTCAAATTAACAAAAGAAGCAAAAGGCAGCTAAATCTAACATAAATACAAGAAAAGGAACAAAAGTGGATTGCCCGACCCCTCGACAGCATCCTCCCAAGCAAAACAGAGAAGGCAGAAGACTGAACACGCCCCGTGCTCAGCGAGCACGGGGCCGTGCCCAAGAAGCAGCAGAAAAGACAAACCTGTAGAAGCTTCCATTGCTCACCACGGGGGCGTGCCCAGTGAACACGGGGGCGTGCCCAAAGTACTGCAGGCGCATTAATTGTAATTGCGAATTACAATTAATGAGGAGAGATAGTGTCAGACGGGCACGGGGCCGTGCCCAGGCCTCTGTTCAGCCTATAAATAGGAGTGCTTGGCTTCATTGCAACTCATCCCTTGGCACACCACCTCTCTCACACTTCATCCACCACCCACCACCATCACAACACCATCATCCACCACCATCATCCATTGTCCATCGTAGAGTGTGTGAGTCGTCTCGAGATCCAAGATTGATCGTAAGAGTTCTTGACAATCAAGGCCATGGTTGCCTAAGTCTCTTACATCACTTGGTGAAGACAAGTGTTTAGTATAATACATTTTATTTTTAATCTTTTGCACTTTTTATTTGGTTTTGTCTTAATGACTTTAATAACTAGTTGCTTATGTTGAAGGTGACTTTTCCTTATCGTTTGTCCGTGGTGTCTTGGCATTATTTTACTGTCTATATAAAATAAAAGATTTTCACCATTCATATCTCCACGGTCTATATGGAGGTATGTTGGCTACCTGGTCGGGGGTTAAGGGAACGGTTTGGTAAGGGTCTTGCCCTTGTTCAGCGTTTAGAGGTCCTGCAAGGGACCTGGGTCAAATTTAGTAGGATCTCCTTCAATATCCAAAGGTATTGGATGGCGGGGATCCAAACTCTTTAACCCCCTCATAAGTTAACTACTATTAATACTATAACCCGGTTATTTAGGACTGTATCCCTGCTGACTCAGACTACTTAGTCGAGGGTAACGTCACCTCCAAAAGAGGGGCCTACCATAATTTGCATTAATAACTTAATTCATTATCTTTCA
Source organism: Helianthus annuus (assembly GCF_002127325.2). NCBI lineage: Eukaryota > Viridiplantae > Streptophyta > Magnoliopsida > Asterales > Asteraceae > Helianthus > Helianthus annuus. The sequence continues at coordinate 147,528,045 of NC_035435.2, forward strand.
ATAATCCGACCCTTTAGTATTGAATCCTTGCTGACTCAAACTACTAGGTTGAGGGTAACGTCGCCTTCAAAAGAGGGGCCTACTACAATAACTAAGATAATCTCTTAAACAAGTGCAAAAGTGCGAAAATAATCAAAGGTTATACTAATACACGAGTCGGATCCAAGTGATTCATCTTGTCTATCTGTTTTTATTTTTATTTTATTTTTCAGCATTTAGTTAATTTTATTTTCTTAGTTTAAAAATCTTTTTTTCTAACATTTTGATTTGATTAGACGTTGAGGATAAACCGGTACTAAAAGCTCTTGTGTCCTTGGACGACCTCGGTATCTTACCAACACTATACTACGTCCACGATGGGTGCACTTGCCCATATGTGTGTTTAGTGTTAGTAAATATCGTGTTTTATAAATTTAAAACTTGGCAAGAAAGTGTAAAAAGGGCTTAAAATATATACCAAAAATATATTACACTACACGCACATCAAGTTTTTGGCGCCGCTCCGGGGACACAGGGATTTTAAGAAAGCTTAAAATCAACGGCCTAATCAGTTTTTCAAAACCTTTTCAAAACGCGCGCACATTTTTCTGCATTTTAGTTTAAGTTTGCATTTACAGTAGCCTGAACACGGGGCCGTGCTCACTGAACACGCCCCCGTACTGCATATTTTTAGTTAGATACCCAGATACAGAGTCTGAACACGGGGTCGTGTTCACTGAACACGCCCCCGTGTCAAACGAGACCAGTAACTTTAATCAAAACGCCCAGATACAGACCCTAAACACGGGGCCGTGTTCACCCAACACGGGGCCGTGTCCATCCTCTGTTTACGTCTTTATTCTTGTTCTCTGGTCCCGAGACTCAGTTGTAGTCTGTTGAGTGATTCTTATGGATCAATACTCAGGAGGCTATAACTACACCTATGAGGAGGATGATTATATGAGAGACTATTGCACTAATTGTGGTAACCCGCACTCGGTACAATATTGTAACTTGTTTCAACCATCCGCTTCATACAACCATTATGAGGAGCACATGTATGAGCCATTGACTTCATACACATCCTATGAAGACCAAAGGTATGAACCTCCGCCCTCATACTCATATTTTGATGAACCAAGGTATGAGCCTTCATACTCATACTTTGAAGAGTCAAGATATGAGCCACCACCTTCATACGCTTATTATGAGGAACCATGGCGTGAACAACCCACCTCATATGAGTACTATGAAGAACAAAGTTTCGACCCTTATCCATCATATACTTATCATGAAGAACAATGGTATGAACCATCTTCTTCATATGGGTACTATGAGGAACCAAGGATCGAACAACCGGAATCAAGCCATGAGGATCCTGATCCTTACTCTATCACCGACATAGCCGATAGGATAATAGAAAAACTCAAATTTATCGAAAGATGCATAAAAGAATCTCGCGCAAGGGAAGAGGAGTCCCGCGCAAGAGAAGAATTAAAAAAGGAAGAAACGGTAATTGAGGAATTAAAAATGGAAGAACAAATAAGTGAAAAACCGACACATGAGCTAAACAACGAGAGTGGTGAGGCCGATAATGTTAAAATTCAAGAAGAGTCTAATTTTGAAGAAATTAATCTCTTGTCACCTTCTTTCGAAAACCATTGTTTAGTAACCACTCATGCTAAGTTTTTAAAAGAGTTAAACACTAACACTAAAATTGAGGAAATGGTAAGTGTTAAGTTACCTAATGATCAAACTTCACTAATAAAAGAAGATCCTTTTGAAATTAACATTACACCGGTTCCATGTTTCTTTCAAAATTCATTTATTAGTAATGTCACCATTGATAAAGATCTTTGTGTTAACTTAATGCCTAACTACATTTTTGAAAAGTTAAGTATTAGTGATTTTTCTCCACTTCAAATACCCATTTTTCTATCTAATCGGAAAGTAATAAAATCAATCGGTGTAGTTGAGGATGTCTTAGTTCAAACAAATTAAATGGTTATTCCAACCGACTTTGTCATCCTCGATGACGCTCCTCTAGTCTTAGGAAAACCTTTTGTAAAAACTCATGAAGCTTTGAAAAACCGGAAATTTAATAATCTACCTCTTCAATTAGGGGCATTCAAAAGGAGCATAGATCTTGAGCATTCAATGAAATATCCGTTAGAGCAATCAGAAGTTTCCTAGGGCATGCCGGATTTTATAGAAGGTTTATCAAGGACTTTTCAAAAATTTCAAGACCTCTAACAAAATTACTTGAAAAAGATGCACCTTTCATCTTTGACAAGAATTGCAATCAAGCATTTCTAACCCTCAAGGAAATGCTAGTCAATGCACCTATCATGATAGCCCCTGACTGGAAATTTCCTTTCGAGATCATGTGTGATGCAAGTGACTTTGCTGTTGGAGCAGTCTTGGGACAAAGAAAAGAAAAGCATTTCCACCCAATTTATTATGCTAGTAAAACACTTAACGATGCACAAGAAAATTACACAACTACTGAAAAAGAGTTACTAGCTGTGGTATTTGCTTTTGATAAATTCCGTTCTTACCTTGTTCTTTCTAAAACTGTAGTCTATACAGATCATGCAGCTATCCGATACCTTTTCAAGAAACAAGACGCAAAACCACGTTTGATCAGATGGATTCTACTCCTCCAAGAATTTGATATTGAAATCAAAGACAAAAGAGGAGCAGAAAACACTGCTGCAGATCATCTTTCACGCCTAGAAGACCCAGCTTTGGAGGCAACCAGGGATGAACCAATCAACGAAAAATTTACCACAGAATCCTTGGAAATGGTGGAGAGCAGACAAGAACCATGGTATGCCGACTACGCTAATTACTTAGCTAGCGGTATAGTCACCAAAGGATGGCCACATCATCAAAGAAAAAAATTCTTTGCCGATGTAAAGCATTACTTTTGGGAAGACCCTTATCTTTTCAAAATGTGTGCTGATCAACTCATCCGAAGGTGTGTCCATGGTGGCGAAGCACGAAGAATTCTCCGCCATTGTCATGAAGGTCCATATGGAGGACATCATGGTGCCGCTAGTACCGCGCAAAAGGTATTTGATTCAGGATTTTACTGGCCAACCATTTACAAAGATGCGCAAGATCTTGTAAAGACATGTGATGCTTGCCAAAGATCAGGTAATATTTCTTCCAAAAACGAAATGCCTCAAAATGGCATTCTCGTTTGTGAAATTTTTTATGTGTGGGGACTCGATTTCATGGGACCCTTCCCACCGTCAAAAGGAAACAAATATATACTTGTGGCAGTTGATTACTTGTCTAAATAGGCCGAGGCCGAAGCTCTTCCAACAAACGATGGAAGAGTAGTGGTAAAATTTCTGAAGAAATTATTCTCTCGTTTTGGAACACCAAAAGCTTTGATAAGTGATAGGGGTACCCATTTTTGCAATCATCAGCTCGAAAAAATCTTAACAAGATATGGGGTCCATCACCGGGTCTCTACAGCATATCGCCCTCAAACAAATGGACAAGCCAAAGTGACTAACAGAGGTTAAAACGAATACTTGAAAAAACCGTAGGTTTAAATAAAAAGGAATGGGCTGATAAACTAGATGATGCTTTATGGGCTTTTCGAACTGCTTATAAAACCACTATAGGCACAACCCCATATAAGCTCGTCTACGGAAAAAGTTGTCATTTGCCAGTAGAAATAGCTCACAGAGCCTACTGGGCAATAAAAAATGTAAACCTAGACTTAGAAACTGCAGGTAAAAATCGATTTTGTCAAATAAATGAATTAGACGAACTAAGGAATTTTGCATACTCTAACTCTGAAATTTATAAGGAAAGAATAAAAAATTTACACGACAAATATATTAAACCTAATGAATTTCAAGTAGGAGACCAAGTCCTGTTGTTTAATTCTCGACTTCGATTATTTCTAGGTAAACTAAAATCTAGGTGGTCAGGACCTTTTTCCATCACCCATATTTTTCCTCACGGTGCAGTAGAAATTAAAGCTCGAAATGGGATTCCATTCAAAGTCAATGGCCAACGGCTAAAACTCTATCGAGGATCCATTGAGGATAAGGAGGAAGAGATCTTGCTTCAAACGGTCAACGAATAAAAAGCATCCACACCATACCTGGTATGTTACGAACGAGTAAGTATACATCAAAACCGGTAAGTCTTCTAACCATGTTTTCGGAAAAAAAAATTGGCACTCACACGAGCACAAAAAAAAAATTTAAAACTTTGCTCGGCACGGGGCCATGTCCGCTGCACACGGGGCCGTGTCGACGCAACTGTCGGGATAAAACCCTCTTTTCATAACAGTTACACCATTCCACACGCCCCGTTTCCCCGAAAACGCTCTGGTCCAAGGCAATTTTCTGCAGATTTTCGACGTTACTTCTAGATCTAACAACATCAAGGTATGATTCTATCATCATTAGTAGTTAGATTAGTTACTTGCATGTAGTTAAACATCAAAAATTGGGGAAAAATCTAGGGTTCTTGAAGTTCATCCGGATCGAACCTCAAATTTTTGAAGTAATCTGTTAGTATTAGTTTAGATTAGTGTAATGGGAAGTAGATACACTTGTATTGTTGATAGATTTGCCCGATTTCTCACAAAAACCTCAAACCCTTGTTTTTGAACCGAAAAAGATAAAATTGAAGGGGTAAACGGGTTGTTTTGGGAAAAACAGCAATTGGGGTTTCATTTTCGGGGAAAACCGCACCTACTTGGCCAAAAATTTTCAGATTTTCGGGACCGGGTCGAAAAATGAAGTTTTTGAGTAACAGACGCCTGGACACGGGGTCGTGTCCGCTGGACACGGGGCCGTGTCCAGCTAACTGTTTGCAGTTTTTCACCGAAAATTTTATCATTTCACGCTAACTTTTTATGTATTTCTGCAGATGGCAAAGTTCACAAGATTCAATGCCACAGAACTCGATGCAAGGGCTAGATATGAGATACTCCAAACAAGGCCCGAGGAATACCCGAGGCAAGCGTGCACGGACCTATTGACCTTGGTGAACCAGCTCGACCGTTTCAACAACCTTGTTACCGGACCACTAAGGGCTGCCTTGACCACTCGGCTTAGGTCGGTACATCAATGTACTATGGAGTTCTACAGTACTTTCACCTTCACTTCAAGAAGTGACCTGTTTGACAATGAAGCGGTTGCTTTTCGATGTGGTGGAACAAGATACTCAATCTCTATGGCACAATTCGGGGCAATATTGGGACTGTACGCGGAAGAAGAATCGGGGAACGAGGAAAACACCGGGGGATTACGAGATTTAGACGAAAATGAGCGCCAAGCCGCATGGGCCCGAATCGGTGAAGGAATCTACAACCCCAGCAGCACAAAGAGTACCAAGCTGAGGGATCCGCTCTATCGTTACATTCATAGGCTCCTCACTTACTCTCTCAGCCAAAGACATGACAGTAGCGGGGTGGTTGGGTTAAAAGATTTGGTAGTCCTTCACTGCATCCACAACCGAAGGGCCTTCGATGTTCCATATCTCCTGCTTCGAAACATGCACCTGAACCGTCTTGCTCGTGCACCAACCCCTATCTTCTTTGGGGGATGGGTGCACCGCCTCTTCAAGCATTTCACGCGCATTCCTAGGTCCTTTGAAAGGAGCCCATGGTCGGGACGAGTTGATTATCACATTTGCCGCGCCATGAACCTACTTTATGAGGCGGAAGACGGATCAGTGAGCTTCCAAAGGATGCAAGGCCATGCATGGAACCCACAAGAGGCACTAGTCCTTCACGCTCCACCTCCCCACTACCAGTATCAACCCCATGGTGATCCGGGGCAATCCTCCTCCCAAGGAGGTGGTTTTCCTAACTTTCAAAGTTTACATGATCTTTTGCAGGAAAACCTCATGTGCACCAGGAACACCTACAACCTTGCCAACAATACATACCACCGGGTCGGAGCTATCGAACGAAACATCAACGATATCCAAGATGACATCGGGAACATCCGGGAGTATATGCCGGGTCATGGGGATGGAGGTGATGACAACGATGAGGATATGGACTAGGAGGTTGCAGGAGCAAGAGCGGGTTGATGGCAAGCCCACAGGTTAAGGTTCCCCTTTATCTATCAAAACAATTTCCGCCCTGCGTGCCGAAGTGTTAGACAATTTACTTTCCCTGACTGCTTTTTATTTTCTGCTTTATTTTTCTTTTACTTTATGGTTTGGATGATTAACTATGGTAAATTAGGATGTTTGGTATTGCTTGGTATGGTATTTAGTGGTAAAACGGGTATAATTGAGGCTTAGAGTGCTAATCATTAGCACCAGTAAAGCCAGGACAGGAAAACCAGAAGAAGAAACCTGTTTTTTTAGCCTTGCAGACTGCCCACACGGGGTCGTGTCCAGCCAACACGCCCCCGTGCTCATTCGCCCAGACCTACTATTTGGCAAATTTCTGCAGATTTTTGGTCAGACACGGGGTCGTGTCCAGCGAGCACGCCCCCGTGCTCAACTTCTGTAAGTTCTCGTTACTGGCACTTAAACACGGGGCCGTGTCTACTCAACACGGGGCCGTGTCCAGACTGCCAGTAACATAAATTTTTGCTTTTAACACCATTTTATACATTCAATCAACCTAAAAATCTATTTTTGGGACACATTGAGGACAATGTGTAATTTAAATGTGGGGGGGATGCTAAAACCCTGAATTTTGCAAGTCCTAATAACAAGCCTTACACAAAACTCTATTGGAACCGCTAATCACCCCAAAAATTTTTTCAAATTTTTTTATTTATTTATTTTATCTTGTCTAAGTTTAAGTTGGGAATTCTAAGACTAACAGGTTATATTTTTATAAGTTTACAACCAATAGCGTCGTGATAAAAAGAACCAACATAAGAAAATTATGAAACGGCATGACAAGCTTAGTTAAAATTCGATTATATATACTTGATCACATAAAAACCCATTCCCACAAAAGTGAGTTTTGAGCCTTTATAGAGCATACAAATATACATCTTTACGTTAAATGCTCATTTTTCGTTTCTTGTGTGAATAGCCGCTTGGTTCTTACGACTCTAGAACTTGCCACGACAATTCATTCCCGGTCCTTACCAACTTAAACCCAAGTAAGTAAATGATGGAGGCATTAGGACTAACCCTTTTTCTTTCAACACCATTATTTTTATTTTTCTTTTCACCTACCCAAAAACTCCCCCTAGTTAGCCCCTTTGAGCCTAAACCTTTTCATTTCTTAACCCAAAAACCCTTTTTATTTTTACTCTTTATTTTAGTAACAAGCTCGGTTTTCGTGTGACTGAAATATATATATATATATATATATATATATATATATATATATATATATATATTACAATGAAGTTAGAAATAAGCAAGCAAAGCTCCTCAAACAAAAGCTTGTTTGGCTAAATACTTCATTTAAAATAAAAAGTCACAAAAACAAAATGTTTTGCGAAAACCGATGCTTTTTACGACTTTCGCCCTTTTCTACTAACCACTAACCCAACTACCCACCTTTAACCCAAGCCTAACCCTTCACCCAAAAAGTCCTCTTGATATTTACAAAGGTATAGAGTTAAAAAGGAGGAGGATTGATTGCTTGGCAAGCTTATGGTAGGAATAAGTTCCATGTCGCTCTCGAGTGATTCACTAAAAAAAAAAATACACCTTCGGCCGAGTGTGAGTGATTTCTCCCGTGAGGTATGTGAACTTGTATATAAATGGAATTTTAGAAAGGCATGTTATGCCTTAATAAATAATTTACCTTATGAAAAGTTCTTAATAAACCATGACGAATAGGATTGTAAATAAGTAAAAATAAAACCTAAACAATCTTGGAAAACCCCGACACTCTATGACAAACCCAAAACCTTCTCTTCTACCCATTCCATTTGGGAGTGTAAGCCACATATTAAAGAGTTTTGCTTGAGGACAAACAAAAATTCAAGTGTGGGGGTATTTGATGTGTATAAAATGCAACATATAAATTACATCAAATGAGGCATAAAACTAACCCTTTTTTAGTACTAATGTTGGAAAAAGTGTGTTTTTGTCTTCCTTTTGTATTTTCAGGATTAAATGAGCTCAAATTAACAAAAGAAGCAAAAGGCAGCTAAATCTAACATAAATACAAGAAAAGGAACAAAAGTGGATTGCCCGACCCCTCGACAGCACCCTCCCAAGCAAAACAGAGAAGACAGAAGACTGAACACGCCCCGTGCTCAGCGAGCACGGGGCCGTGCCGAAGAAGCAGCAGAAAAGACAAACCTGTAGAAGCTTCCATTGCTCACCACGGGGGCGTGCCCAGTGAACACGGGGGCGTGCCCAAAGTACTGCAGGCGCATTAATTGTAATTGCGAATTACAATTAATGAGGAGAGATAGTGTCAGACGAGCACGGGGCCGTGCCCAGCGGACACAGGGCCGTGCCCAGGCCTCTGTTCAGCCTATAAATAGGAGTGCTTGGCTTCATTGCAACTCATCCCTTGGCACACCACCTCTCTCACACTTCATCCACCACCCACCACCATCACAACACCATCATCCTACACCATCATCCATTGTCCATCGTAGAGTGTGTGAGTCGTCTCGGGATCCAAGATTGATCGTAAGAGTTCTTGACAATCAAGGCCATGGTTGCCTAAGTCTCTTACATCACTTGGTGAAGACAAGTGTTTAGTATAATACTTTTTATTTTTAATCTTTTGCACTTTTTATTTGGTTTTGTATTAATGACTTTAATAACTAGTTGCTTATGTTGAAGGTGACTTTTCCTTATCGTTTGTCCGTGGTGTCTTGGCATTATTTTACTGTCTATATAAAATAAAAGATTTTCACCATTCATATCTCCACGGTCTGTATGGAGGTATGTTGGCTACCTGGTCGGGGGTTAAGGGAACGGTTTGGTAAGGGTCTTGCCCTTGTTTAGCGTTTAGAGGTCCTGCAAGGGACCTGGGTCAAATTTAGTAGGATCTCCTTCAATACCCAAAGGTATTGGATGGCGGGGATCCAAACTCTTTGACCCCCTCATAAGTTAACTACTATTAATACTATAACCCGGCTATTTAGGCCTGTATCCCTACTGACTCAGACTACTTAGTCGAGGGTAACGTAACCTCCAAAAGAGGGGCCTACCATAATTTGCATTAATAACTTAATTCATTATCTTTCAATAATCCGACCCTTTAGGATTGTATCCTTGCTGACTCAAACTACTGGGTTGAGGGTAACGTCGCCTTCAAAAGAGGGGCCTACTACAATAACTAAGATAATCTCTTAAACAAGTGCAAAAGTGCGAAAATAATCAAAGGTTATACTAATACACGAGTCGGATCCAAGTGATTCATCTTGTCTATCTGTTTTTATTTTTATTTTATTTTTCAGCATTTAGTTAATTTTATTTTCTTAGTTTAAAAATCTTTTTTTTTTCTAACATTTTGATTTGATTAGACATTGAGGATAAACCGGTACTAAAAGCTCTTGTGTCCTTGGACGACCTCGGTATCTTACCAACACTATACTACGTCCACGATGGGTGCACTTGCCCATATGTGTGTTTAGTGTTAGTAAATATTGTGTTTTATAAATTTAAAACTTGGCAAGAAAGTGTAAAAAGGGCTTAAAACAAAAATATATTACACTACACGCACCTCAGCCATCAAAGCGCAACATTGCGCCTCATCGCCCATGCCACGCGCGCGTGTGCAAGTGCAAGTGCGAGTTAGCCCTTCGCGAGTACACTTAGTGAGTGCTTCCATGAAACAATGAGGATGGAGAGTTCCCACTTAAATACCCCTAAGTTTCATCTCTCCTCCTATGTGGGACAAGGTGCCACTTTCCCACATTTTCAGCATTCAAGTTTCAAACACCAAACTTTGAGCATCGATATCTCATTCATCTTAGCCCCGTTTTGGACGTGGTTTAGTTCATTGCGAAGCTCTTCCAACATAGAACACAAACCCACAAATAAATATATAAAACCCGCTCATTTTCTTATATTTATTTCTGGTCCAAAATAGGAAAAACTCATTTTCCTATATTTGTGGAAAATGCTATTTTCACAAATTTCCAACAATCCCCCACATGAATAGAAATCGATCTATCAAGTTTCAACGATACACATTCAACAGTTGAATATTGCAAGATAGGTAGGTGTAACCTTTGAACCTTCTTTTGTGAAGCATACTTGGCCTCCTAGGGTCTTGTAGACGCGGTGTCTTTGAACAATCCCACATTTATGTAGGGGACAATATACATTCACACAATACTCTCCCTAGTTGAGTCAAGTCCTCATGGTTGTGTCCGTTTATGGTCATGGAACACTTTCCTGGTTCTGCGAGAGCTCTAGAATTTACGTCTCCCCACAAATCCATTCAAAGCGACCCCACTTCTCTCTAACATAGGTGATTCCTCTGAATCATTAAAAGCATCATGGTTAATTTTGGATTTACTCAAAATCCTTAAACTCAACATGCTTAACCTTTCCTTCATGTCACTGATTGGAATGGACTAGGAAGTATACAACTCCCTTCAATAATTTTGGGGCACCCCCCACAGTGACTCCCTTTGGGTTTATGATTAAGTTGGCCTATTGAACCTAGATCTTGGGATCTCCAGTCAGTCAACTAGGTTAGGTTTCCCTCATATTCCCTTCTTCTATGGGCTTTAGTCCCATTCCTCTTGACGACTTATACACCTTATCTTTGCTTAAGCCTTTTGTTAACGGGTCTGCAATGTTCTCCTTTGACCTAACATAGTCAATTGAGATAACACCCGTTGAGATAAGTTGTCGTACCATGTTGTGTCTACGTCGAATGTGCCTTGATCTGCCATTGTACATCGCGCTTTGTGCTCTAACAAGCGCATATTGATTGTCACAATGTATGCAGATCGCCGTCAACGGCTTTGGCCATCTTGGAATATCTTCCACAAATTGACGTAGCCACTCTGCCTCTTCCCCGCTTTTATCTAAAGCGACGAATTCAGATTCCATCGTGGATCTAGCTATAATAGTTTGCTTGGAAGAATTCCAAGCTATAGCCGCGCCCGCAAGTGTAAACACGTAACCACTTGTGGATCTATGATCCTTTATATCCGATATCCAGTTCGCGTCAGTGTATCCTTCGATCACTGCTGGATCACGGGTATAATGCAATCCATAGTCTCTTGTGTATCTTATGTATCTAAGCACCCTCGTGATAGCTTTCCAATGTTCCGCGCACGGATTACTGGTGTATCTACTCAGCCTGCTCATAGCATACGCTAAGTCGGGTCTAGTACATGTTATTAGATACATGAGACTACCAATGATTCTTGAGTACTCTAACTTAGCAACACTCTCGCCTCTATTCTTCCTTAGGCATTGGGTATTATCAATTGGAGTTCGAGCTATACTCGTATCACCCGAATTGAATTTCCCAAGGATCTTGTCCACGTAGTGAGATTGACTCAACACATGACCATTTTGGGTTCTAGTGATTTTTACTCCAAGAATGGCGAGGCCCATGTCTTTCATGTCAAACCTCGATTTCAACATGTCTTTTGTTGAGTTGATCATGTTATCATCACTCCCAATGATAAGCATATCATCTACATAAAGACATAAGATTACATAACCTCTTGGTGTGTCTTTAAAACAAACACACTTGTCGCACTCATTTATTTTGAAACCATTGTCAGTCATGACATGATCAAACTTTTGGTGCCATTGTTTTGGAGTTTGCTTCAAGCCATACAAAGACTTGACCAATTTACATACTTTGCCCTCGTTTCCTGGGGCGGAAAAACCCTCAGGTTGTTCCATGTAAATTTCTTCTTCTAAATCGCCATTTAGAAATGCGGTCTTTACATCCATTTGGTGAACTTCCAAATTTCTTAGAGCCGCAATTGCAAGAACCAATCTTATAGAGGTTATTCGTGTCACAGGCGAGTAAGTATCAAAGTAGTCTAGACCTTCCTTTTGTCTTAATCTTTTGATTACTAACCTTGCCTTGTATTTATCAATACTTCCGTCGGCTTTCATCTTCCTTTTGAATATGCAACGATATCCAAGTGGTTTACAACCAGGTTGAAGATCTACTAACTCCCAAGTATGATTTTGCAATATAGAATCAATTTCATTCTTAATTGCTTCTTGCCATTGAGGTCCTTCTGCGGAGGTAACCGCCTCGCCGTAGGTATTGGGCTCACCCTCAACCATATAGCTCATGAAGTCTGGACCAAAGGATTTTTCAACCCTTTGTCGTTTACTTCGTCTAAGGTCACCCTCCTCGACCTCGGGTCGTTCATGTCTTTCATCTAACTGCGTAGATGAACTTAGGCCTGCTTCATTTAACCATGTAGATGAACTTGGACCTGGTTCATCAGTCGCTGTTGATGAAGACGCATGTGTTTGTCCTAACATAGGAAACACATTCTCAAAATATGAGACGACATTGGAATTTGCTTCTATGATAGTGTGTTTGTGTACATCGAGATTCTTGGACTCATGTACAAGAAAACGATGTGCACTACTTTGATGTGCATATCCTATGAAAATGCAATCAATAGTTTTGGGTCCTATCCTAAGAGCCTTAGGAGGTGGTACAATCACCTTAGCTAGGCACCCCCACACTTTCAAGTATTTGTATGAAGGCTTCCTTTTTCTCCATAACTCATATGGAGTTTCGTCCCTATTTTTCAAGGGTATCTTGTTCAAAAGATAGTTTGCTGAGAGAATGGCGTCCCCCCATATTTCTCGGTTCACTCCCGAACTGATCAACATGGCGTTCATCATCTCTTTCAATGTGCGGTTCTTTCGTTCCGCCATGCCATTTGATTGTGGAGAATAAGGAGGTGTACACTCATGTATAATGCCACTTTTTGCGCATAAATCCACAAAAGGTGCAACATATTCACCTCCTCGATCACTTCTCACAGTTTTATCTTCTTTTTAAGTTGATTCTCAACTTCATTTTTGTACAAGATAAACTTTTCTATTGCTTCGTCTTTACTCTTTAGTAAATACACATAGCAATATTTAGTACAATCATCAATAAATGTGATGAAGTGCTTATTTCCTCCACGCGTGGGAACCGCTTTTAAATCACACGCATCGGTATGAATTAAATCAAGGGGTTCGGTTATTCGTTCAACCGATTTAAACGATGATCTCGTAAGTTTGGATTCAACACATGTCTCGCATTTGTGATTGGACTCGATATGGAATGTTGGTATCAAGTTTAATTTAATTAAACGTCGTAATGAATTAAAATTTACATGTCCTAGTCTACCATGCCAAGCATTAGAAGACTCAATCATGTAAGTAGAAGTAGAAATTTCATTCATTTTCTTGTTTTGGTTCACAACCATTACATTCATTTTAAACATTCCATTAAGGGCATAGCCATTTCCAACAAACATTCCTCGTATAGAAAGAACAAAGTTGTCCGATTCAAACACTAGACGAAATCCAAACTTGTTGAGCATCCATCCCGACATGAGATTCTTCCGTATCTCTGGGACATAAAGCACGTTGGTCAAAGTAAGCTCCTTGCCAGACGTCATCTTCAGGATAACAGCATCTTCCCCTTTGATGCTTGCGGTAGCTTTATTTCCCATATAAAGCTTTTCTTCACCCGACGCTTCCTTGAATGTAGAGAAAAGAGCCTTGTCTCCACAAACATGGCGGGTTGCACCCGTGTCAACGAACCATCCTTTTGGGTTTTCACCCATCGCGTTGACTTCTTCAATCATAGCCGCTTCATCGGTTATCATTGCAATCAGAGGCATATCATCCTCATCAACCATATGCGCACGCTCACTCTTATGTTTCTTGCATTGGTTAGCAAGGTGCCCCGTCTCGTTACAGTTGTAACAAATACCTTGGAAAGGCGCAGACTTCTTTTTCACATCCCCCTTTTTCGGTCCAAGGTTGTTAACCTTTGCTTTCCCCTTGTTGTTGTTTTTACCTTTGCCCTTATTGCCCTTTGAGGATTCCCCAACTTCCACCATGTTTGCCTTAGCCGAATCTTGCAAAATGGTGCCTTTTTGGGCCACCCTGTTGTCCTCTTCTATACGAAGATGGATGACAAGTTCCTCAATTGTCATTTCCTTTCGCTTATGCTTTAGGTAATTTTTAAACTCTACCCACGAAGGAGGCAATTTCTCTATCATGGCTGCCACTTGAAATGTCTCGTTAAGTACCATTCCCTCAGCGTGGATGTCATGAAGTATAATCTGTAACTCTTGGACTTGGTTCATAACAGTCCTGTTATCAACCATTTTGTAGTCCAAGAAACGGGCGACAACAAATTTCTTTGTTCCCGAATCCTCCGTTTTGTACTTTTTATCCAAAAAATCCCATAAATCTTTGAAAGTCTTGATATTATAGCACACATTATACAGTGCATCCGAGAGACCGTTGAGTACATAGCCTCGACATATGAAATCCGAGTACTTCCAAGCCTCTACCGCGCTCAGAGCCTGAGCGTCGGTCTCCTCTTCCGCAGGTTGGGGAGCGGTTTCAGTCAAGAACCTCGCAAGGTTCATGGTGGTCAAGTAGAAGAACATCTTCTGTTGCCACCTTTTGAAGTGGAGACCCGAGAACTTCTCGGGTCTTTCAGCATGATTCGCCACTGTGGACGCTCGGCAGGTGATGTGTGTAAAATGCAACATATAAATCACATCAATTAAGGCATAAAACTAACCCTTTTTAAGTACTAATGTTGGAAAAAGAGTGTTTTTGTCTTTCTTTTGTATTTTCAGGATGAAATGAGCTCAAAATCACAAAAAAAAGCAAAAAGACAACTAATTCTAGCATAAATACAAGAAAAGGAATAAAAGTAGACTGCCCGGACCCTCAACGGCAACCCCCAAGACAAAGAAGAGAAAACAGAAGACTGAACACGCCCCGTGTCCAGCGAACACGGGGCCGTGCCCAAGAAGCAGCAGAAAAGACAAACCAGTAGAAGCTTCCATTGCCCACCACGGGGCCGTGTCCAGTGGGCACGGGGGCGTGGTGAAAGTACAGCAGGCGCATTAATTGTAATTGCGAATTACAATTAATGAAGAGAGAGAATGTCAGACGGGCACGGGGGCGTGTCCAGCGGACACGGGGCCGTGCCCAGCCTTCTATTCAGCCTATAAATAGGGGTGCTTGGTTTCATTCCATCTCATCCCTTGGCACACCACCTCTCTCACACTTCATCCACCACCCACCACCACCATAACACCATCATCGACCACCATCATCCATTGTCCATCGTAGAGTGTGTGAGTCGTCTCGGGATCCAAGATTGATCGTAAGAGTTCTTGACAATCAAGGCCATGTTTGCCTAAGTCTCTTACATCACTTGGTGAAGACAAGTGTTTAGTATAATACTTTTTATTTTTAATCTTTTGCACTTTTTATTTGGTTTTGTATTAATGACTTTAATAACTAGTTACTTATGTTGAAGGTGATCTTTCCTTATCGTTTGTCCGTGGTGTCTTGGCATTATTTTACTGTCTATATAAAATAAAAGATTTTCACCATTCATATCTCCACGGTCTATATGGAGGTATGTTGGCTACCTGGTCGGGGGTTAAGGGAACGGTTTGGTAAGGGTCTTGCCCTTGTTCAGCGTTTAGAGGTCCTGCTTGGGACCTGGGTCAATTTTAGTAGGATCTCCTTCAATGCCCATAGGTATTGGATGGCGGGGATCCAAACTCTTTGACCCCCTCATAAGTTAACTACTATTAATACTATAACCCGGCTATTTAGGACTGTATCCCTGCTGACTCAGACTACTTAGCCGAGGGTAACGTCACCGCAAAAAGCGGGGCCTACCACAATTTGCATTAATAACTTAATTCATTATCTTTCAATAATCCGACCCTTTAGGATTGTATCCTTGCTGACTCAAACTACTGGGTTGAGGGTAACGTCGCCTTCAAAAGAGGGGCCTACTACAATAACTAAGATAATCTCTTAACAAGTGCAAAAGTGCGAAAATAATCAAAGGTTATACTAACACACGTGTCGGATCCAAGTGATTCATCTTGTCTATCTGTTTTTATTTTATTTTATTTTATTTTTCAGCATTTAGTTAGTTTTTATTTTTCTTAGTTTAAAACATTTTTCTCACTTTTTGATTTGATTAGACGTTGAGGATAAACCGGTATCAAAAGCTCTTGTGTCCTTGGACGACCTCGGTATCTTACCAACACTATATTACGTCCACGATGGGTGCACTTGCCCATATGTGTGTTTAGTGTTAGTAAATATCGTGTTTTATAAATTTAAAACTTGACTAAAAGTGTAAAAAGGGGCTTAAATATACATCTAAAATATATTACACTACACACGCATCAGCAGGGGTACCGACAACAACGTTAACGTTGGTATTTTCAGTCGACATTCTGAAAAATTCCACAAAACCAAGTTAATAACTCCGTTGAAATAATAAATGTGCTGATTTATTATTTTATTAACAGACTCGATGAGTAACAAAACCAACCGTGTAGCTTTTAAGTCCAACTTTGAAGACTACAACAGAAGATCTTAGAACCCAAAGACAAAGAAGGAGTAGAAGCAGAGTCTATTTTGACAAAGTCGCTACTTTGAATCAAAACAGGAAAAAAATAGTTTTATTAAAACACAACTGTATGAATTCAAAACTGGTTCGAATTCATAGCAGAGTATGTTTGTGATTCTACACGAGCGGTGTTTTAAAAAAGTTGTTTTAAGATTGTACGAATCCGTTCGTGTAAAAATAAATAAAATTCTTTATTAACTTGAATTACAAACAATAACAGAATGATACTGAAAAATAAATTACAATTACAACTGAAAAGAAGAAAATAAAAACAGAATTAAAACAAGGAAAAACTGTTCTTGGCTGAGGATCGTGTTAGACACGGGTCCCTTAAAACAAATTTCGTGTCTACCAGGAGAACACGTTTGTTTCCAGGATACAACAGCCCGAAGCAGTTGCACTGCCGGTCTTTACTCCAACCCGAAGGTGTACCTGAAGCTTGAAGAAGATGAAGAATTATGTGAGAGAAATAAGATTAGAGCTGGTGAATTCGGTGTAGTTCTTAACAGGGGTACCACCCTATTTATACTACATGTGTCACACCCCAACCGATGGCGGAATCATCGGGGCATGGCACTGAGCGAAACAGATTGTCCATAAGTTTCCATAACAACTATCTATATAATTCAGTTAAAGATACGTCCCATACCGTATCCCGAATAAACAAATACATTATTACAGATAACATCCAAACAAGTAGTTCTGTTCCGACAACTCAGATTTAACATAAATAAATATTTTTCAATGCTTCTAAGACCCAGCCTGACAAGATCTACAGACAACTATGCTCTAGTTGCTTGTTCCTGACAGACAACTATTTGTTGGGGGCCTCTAAAGCTTTATTCTAGCTTCACTTCCCTAGCAAGCAAATATCTTAAACACCTGTCACATACGTTAAAATAAAGTCAATACATAAAATGTAAAGGTGAGCATACAAGTTTAATAATAGCATATAGAGTTCGAATAGTTTACGCATAACCAGCATTTACACAGAGGGAAATGATGCATGTTAATTATCGACATGGACCTATCGATACCAACCACTGCGGGTTGACTGTCCGAGACAGTTCGCAATACATGATTACCACTGTAATCCATGCAAGTAATTGTCCTTAACACCCCCCGTGTGAACGGGTGCTGAGTCCAAACTATAGTACTACGTTGCTAAGGCAGGTAGACAGCATTCCACGTGTAAACATAACAACAAGCATTCATTTAGTCACGTAATACATGCAAGCGGTTAGCGTTCAAATAGTTTGAATAGTGTGTTCGATTGTGATTTTGATAAGTAACGTATGTAAGACCCAAAAGTGCTAAAGCAAAAAGGGTTCGAGTATACTCACAGTGATTGATTATAGATTGAAGGGAGCGCTAAGAGTAGGGTTAGCCTGAATAGTTCGATAGTACCACAATGAGTAACGCGGAAATGTAAACAAGTGTGAATGGATCGAATATCCTGGTCGATCGAACAGCAGGTTCGATCGAACGGGTTGTTCGATCGGCTTGAAAGTCCGTTTGAACAGTCCTGTTCGATCGGCCGGTAGGCTCGATCGGCTGGACCATTCGAGTGGATTGTTTCTTCCTCTGATGTGTTCGTGTATGATGGTTTGAACTTTTGAAGTTTTCGTTGTAGTGTTTGAGAACACTAAAGTGTTCTTACCTTTCAGGTCGATCGATCGAACGGTCTGTTCGATCGGCCGGCTTAGCCGATCGGTTAGGAACTTCAGAAGTAGTCCTCAGCAGGATGTCACTCGATCGAACAGCCTGTTCGATTGGCTGGCACTCCATACTACGAACGAGTTGCAAAATCGATTAAGTGCTGAAGCATAGTATCTCATGATCCGAAGAGTAATGTTTACCAATCGATTAGCATATTCGATCGAACATCACCTCGTCAATAGCATACTTCATGAAGTTTGAAAAGTGAAAAGTGTGGAACCATGTGCTAGCCGATCGGCTGGCCCGACCGATCGGCTGGTATGTCCGATCGGCTGGGCTGGGCTGTTCGTTCGAACAGCCTAGCCGATCGGCCAGCAATTCTGACCTGGTCGGCCTTTCGTCTAACACTTGGTTGTTTGATTATTTGTCATGATTTTAGGGTATTTTGACAGCGAGTTAAACCGTAGAACGTGGGTTCTTACTTGCTTCACCGGTTCGGACAGGAATCACCCAAGTCCGGCCAGTGAACTGTTCGGAACGGTAGTTTGATGTTTAACCCGAAATCGGTGAACCTCGTAGATAGAATCCGAATCTTGAACCTCTTGACTGTTAGAATGATTAGTTAGTTGGTTCGAGCTTCGTTTCTATCGGTTTTAAGGTTTTGAGTGTAGAAGAGTTAAAAGAAAGTTGGAAATCCTTCCATGAAAATGTTAAGATTCTTACAAATCCTAGTTTGTTTATGTGGAAATCGGTCAGATCTAAGCTATTCACGGTTGAATGAGGCCAAAGTATGATGTTCTTCAAGAACACCATGATGACATCACCCAATAACACTTAGATCTTGATGATTTCACGGTTAGAAATCAAGTTTTGAAAGATAGAAAGGTGTAGAATCATGTAATGATAAAAAACGTACAAGAATTAGAGTGAAAACTTACCGGAGTTGAGAGAAATCTGAGAAAGGTGAAGAACAAGGGCTGGTTCGGTCAGAGCTTTCCAAAAGTAGAAAGAGTGACAATGACAGGGCTATTTATAGGCTTCCCAAAGAGGAAAGTGTCAACCGATCGGCCAGGATCTCTGATCGGCTGGGCTGCTCGATCGAACAGCATGTTCGATCGGCTAGCCTGTTCGATCAGTGATTCCTGTTCGATCAGGGACCCCCTTTTGAGTGTTTTGCGACGATTTTTGATATTTCGATTTCGATGGACGATGATATGAATACGATAGAGTTCCTAATCAAATTACTTTCAGTCCTAACTACTATATCTAACATACAATCATCTGTAATTCACCGTTCGACTTTGATTTTGATTGAATTTGATTGCTTTTCGAGTTTCGGTTGATTCGATTGAATACCACGCAAATCATAAAGTAAACATGCACAAGTAATACATAAGGCACACACACATATATAGCAATACCAACATTTCGCATAATTTGAGGTTCGAGTTCGATGATTGATTTGATTACTTGATTATCGATTGATTAACTTTATCGCATTGTTACTTCCTACTATTCACAGTCGTAAATCGGTCGCATTGATTAAACATTCGATCATTTCATTTAGACAACACTTACTCCACATGATACAAAAAGTAAAAAGAGACATTAACAGCCAAAGAAGTCAAAGTTGACTTGGACTTTGACTTTGACTTTGACATTCGAAAACACGGGGTGTTACAACATGTCTAAACTCGAAACCGAAAAAGAATTAAATGGGAGAATTAAATTGCTTTAAACGTCATCAATGCACTTTAATTCCTCATTTAATTCTTAGTCAAAACCGTTTGACTCGTCAGTTTCAAAGGCTGAAATGTAACTGCACAATGTATTTGCAATGTCATAAATACTGGAAGCTACTGAGCGCGCGCAAGGCAGACTGGTGCGTGCGCGCAAGTCTGCACGCTCATGCGCGCGTGCGCCATTTTGGCTCACTTCCATGCGCCTGTGCGCCACCTTGGCTCAATCCCATGCGCATCTACGCGCGTGCGCCACGTCACCTGTGAGCCTCTATGAGCACGCCACACAGTCGTGCCATTTTGGCTAACTTTGGTGCGCCGGACACGTCACTTCAGTGCCCATGCTCCGTGCGCGAGAACGCGCCACTATGTCATGTGTATTCGCGCGCGTGCGCGCATGACTGCCACGTCATGCGCCACTGCGTGCGGACCCGCCAGGGTCATCCGCCTGCATGCCACGTCACCAATCACCTGGTCCTTGCAGCCTTTGCTCCACCACGCGCATGCGGTCAAAAATACAAAGGCGGCTCGCGGCGATGCGAAGTGCAAAGTGCACCATCAAAGCGCCACATTGCGCCTCATCGCCCACGCCACGCGCGCATGCGTGTGAGTGCGAGTTAGGGTCCGCACCCTTCGCGAGTACACTTAGTGAGTGCTTCCATGAAACAATAAGGATGGAGAGTTCCCACTTAAATACCCCTTTAAGTTTCATCTCTCCTCCTATGTGGGACAAGGTGCCACTTTCCCACATTTTCAGCATTCAAGTTTCAAACACCAAACTTTGAGCATCGATATCTCATTCATCTTAGCTCCGTTTTGGACATGGTTTAGTTCGTTGCGAAGCTCTTCCAACATAGAACACAAAACCACAAATAAATATATAAAACCCACTCATTTTCTTATATTTATTTCTAGTCCAAAATAGGAAAAAATCATTTTCCTATATTTGTGAAAAATGCTATTTTCACAAATTTCCAACAACTTTGACAGCTGGAATACTGGTTCTCTTAACCTACTGTCGTCTGGTAACTCTGACTGAAACACTTCCCGTGCTCCCACTGCCACGAATGCCCCTGACTGGTTTTACTGAACCTTTTCTAGCACGTTCCTCCTGAATCTGACCTGTGACTCTGGGTTTGCCATCTGCAAAGCAAACCTTCTTCTGCCCGTGAGATTCTGTGAACTGGATCTTGGTCTTCTTCTAAACTGGGACGGTTACTCCCTCAGATGGTAAACTGACCATATACAGCGAACCCCGTTTCTTTCCTCGAGCTACGACTAGATTTCCCTTTAGAACCTTCCACTGCCCGTTCTTGAACTTAACCTCGTGCCCGTTCATCCAACTGCCCGACAGAAATCAACTGTTTCTTCAGACTTGGAATTACCCAGACATCCTTCAAAGTCCATGAACCGAATGAAGTCTTCAGATCTAAATCACCCATGCTCGTCACATCAAGAACCTCATCATTCGTCAGTCTTACCTTACCAAAATCATTTTCTTTCAGATTTCGCAGTGCTTCACTGCTGTGGGTAGCGTGAAATGAAGCACCCGAATCCATAACCCAGGAATCCATACTGCTCTCCACACTACAGATCAAAACCTCATCATCTGAGTGGTCTACTGCAGCGTTAACTTCTTTCTTCTTATTTAGACATTGATTCCTAAAATGTCCTACCTCTTTGCAATTCCAACAGGTTACATCACCTCGAGCCCTAGACTGACTCCTCTTTCTGTTCCTGCTCCGACTATCTCTGTTATTCTTCCTTCCTCTGCCAACATTCAGTAATTCACTTGATGATCCATTCGAACTTCTCCTTCTGACGTCCTCGCTCAGAATAAGATCACGAATCCCTTCAAAAGTAAATCCGCTGGTACCTGATGAACTGGAAATCACTGTGACAGTTCCGGACCAACTGTCTAGCAAAGAAGATAACAGTAGCAAAGCTTGAACTTCATCTTCGAATTTTATGTCCATTGACACAAGTCTGGTCAAAATCGAATTCAACTTGTTGATGTGCTCTATGACTGAACTGCCTTCCCTCATCCTAGTATTCACCAGCTCTCGAATCAGAAAGACCTTATTAGCTGCCGAAGGCTTCTCGTACATGTTAGATAGGGCTAACATCATGCCACTTGTTGTGGTTTCCTTCATGATGTTGAATGCCACAGTCTTTGATAACGCCAATGTAATAACTAACCTGGCTTTCCTGTCTTTTGATTCCCAATCTGTTGGTTCCACCCTTTCTGGTCTAACTCCTGATAACACAATATCAAGATCTTTTTGAACCAATAATGCCTCAATCTGCATCTTCCACCAGCTAAAATCTGTACCGTTAAACTTGTCGATTTGCACGTTCCCGTCTTCTGCCATGATAACTCAAACACGACTAAACGAAACTGAAATCGAAAAATAAACTGAAAATCAAACTGAAACAACCGAAACAAGCACTGGTCTACGGTTCTGTTTCTTCGATCTTCAACGAAACGATATACTGAAAAATTGCTGGTTTAACTGGTAAAAAAACTGATCTTGAAATCCTTTTTTTTAATCCAAAAGAAATCAAAAGGTCACAAAAGTTAAAAGATGACAACCCCTTTAATTTCTCACCACACCTTTTACTTTTCCACCAAATAAAGAATCCTTTTATCTTGCCAAATCCCACAAGCTCTTGTCTCCTGCCTTTCTTTCTTATCTTTGAATGGCTCAACCTCCAAGAATACAAAGAAAAAAAGAAAAGTACAACCTTTGTGTTTGAACGAGATAAGCAACTGATTTTTTTTCTTTACTTCTACTTTCGATGAACACGACGATCTTCCGAATTTATTGGCCGACTGCCAAAAAAAGATCAACCCACTCTGCGAGCGGATTTTCTGGTGGCGTGGCGGAACTGCCGGCGGTTCTGGCGGCGGTGGCGGCGGTGGCCATGGTTCTGATGGCGGTGGCGGCGGTGGCCATGGTTCTGATGGCGGTTCTGGCGGCGGTGGCCGCGATTCTGATCGGAACCCGACGACTTCGGAATCACGGCTGTGATTCACCTGAGCGACGATGGTTCTGATCGGAACTCTCGTACAGGTCAGTATCTTCTCTTTCCTGTACACCTCCTTCTCTGTTCGTGTGAGTCGATCAAGAGCCCTGAGCTCTGATACCAGTTGTTAGGATCGGACGCTCTCACACACGAACTCGGACTACACACACTCTCTGCTCTCACAATCTGCCACAATCAATAACACAAGGATTTACGTGGTTCGGTCTAAACTGACCTGCATCCACGGGTAACTAGGAGTTTATATTTCTTGGTGAGGTACAAAGATTACAATACAAATAAATCTCTTATATAGAGATTGAAGAAAGAGAAAGAAAGTCACAAACATGATCCGGGAATAATGGGGAACAAAGAATATTGGATAACCCTGTCTTCTTATCCTTTGATCAGAAAAGCTTTTCTGATGTCCACTTGATCAAGTGGCTTCATACTCAACACTACGAGGAATGCTTGAAGGAGATTGAAGTCATGATGTCACTTGAAGAATTGGAGTTAGTTTCATATGATAAATATAAATAGAATTGGCGTGAACACGTTACAGTGATGGAGACGCAAAGTAGGATATCCGTTCGTTTAATTCTCCAACACACTAACGAGTATAACAAAGAAGTGAATGAGCTTATTGAAAAATGTTCCAGCCTTAGAGCAACTATCATGGATATTACAAAAATTGAACGAGATTATCAAGCTATAACTGAAGAAATCAAAGGTAAAGAGGAAAGATTGGAAGTGTTGAAACAAAAGTTTTTTAACCCCAAGACTGTGGTTGCAATAGAGAGTTTTGCAAAGGAGGTGAATGATTTGAGGATTTCTGAGACGAGGAGAAGATATACGGAACAATATCGTAGCTGGAAAGACACTATCTCTGATTTTAATATACCATGCAAAAGTCTTTATGAATTAGAGATATCGGTTACATGTTTAAGTGTGAACTCATCGGTAGACCCAACAATGATTCGGAGCCGCTGTTTGAGTTTTGAAGAACAAGAACGAACTCGTGCTTGGACAAAGAAGCTATCCTTGATGCTAAAGAGGTGCATTCAATTATCAAAAGAAGAAATGATTACTCTAGAAAAGATTGGTGATCATGAAGAAGATTGAAGAGTATCATGAAGAGTAGAGTAGCATGAAGATTGAATAAAAAAGTAGCAGACTATAATTGTGATTAGAGAGGAATAGGATATTGAAAGTTCATGATATTAGAGAGGAATAGTTGAAGAGACCTCTCCTGTTTATAAGAATTTTGTTGAATTGAAGTCAATCTACTAAAGTCAATCTAATTCTGTTAAGTCAATGTGTTTCTGTTGAATTGAAGTCTACTTCCATGCTTTGAAAAAACTTTTAAAGTTATGAGTTCCGTGTAATACACAGTTTTAATGATAAAATATCTTCGTAATAATTTTGAAGCAAGTCTATACTCACCAGATATCCTAAATGGAGTTATATTTTTAGGCTTGCCAAATTATTGATAATTAACAAAGGTTAGTATTCCAGTAAAGTTATCATCGAAAGAATGGTTTATGTAATGGAACTCGAATATAGGTCCTATCACTGGGTAGGTTATTGAGGCACTCATATTATCCGGAGGCAATACTGGCACTTAAACGTTTTTCCCTAGATTACGTTTAATACCGCCAAATAGAAGAATCCCGTTTAAATTATTAATAGATGGTTCAGTAAGTTAACACAAAGTATATTAGTCACTCTTCACATTATAAACTGCACCGACTAACACTATCTTTTCGTAACGAACCGATACCAATCAAAACTGAATTCCCGTCATTGCCAAGAAACCCCACTGTTAATTATTATTTTTTTCTCTGGAAAGAACAATTTTATTTTTACGGAAACATTAATCTCGACACGTGCAAATGAATTGGTCGAAATTCTAGGGCTCAGTTTTCCCTCTAAAAATTTCATTTGATTATCCCCAAATTTCATCACTTTCCCCCCAATTTTCCCTCCATTTCCAAATAATCAAAAAATAACCCTAACCCTAACCTCCACTAGCACCGTTCATCTTCGCCAGACACAACTGAACTCCTGTTTCATCGTTTTGCCCGCCATTCTGTAATGTTTCTTTTCTTCTAGTGTTTGTTTCTGTAACTGCATTGTGAAATTAACAAACTTTTTGTGTAATTTTGATTACAGGTGAGATAACATGGGTGATTATGATAAATCGGATGATTCGGATAGCGGTACTTGGGATTTCATCGATGAGGAGACTCAAATCTTTGATAGTCAGTTTTGTAATTCTCCAACTTCATCGTTCGGTAAGAAGACCGGTTTCTAATCATCTAGTTCACTTTAATTTAGGGTCCACGGGTCATGTGTAGTAACAGTATAAATGTTGTTTTTAAAAGACTTGTTTTTTCTATTCAACCTGTTGCCCGTTTGCCTTCTATTTCGAATGTAATTTTCCTTTGGGATGTTTAATTAAAATTCATTGTTTATAAGTTTTATTGAGGGGTTAGATCGGTACCAACTGGTGGTGTTTAGGCTTGTAAACGAACCGGACAAACACGAACATAGGCATGTTCGTGTTCGTTCATTTAACGTTAACCGAACACGAACATATAATCGAACACATTTTTTTGGTCGTGTTCGTTCATTAAGAAAATGAGCATGTTCATGTTCGTTTATTTAAAACCTAAACGGACAGTTCATGACCGTAATTGAACATAAACGAACACAAATGAACATAAATGACCAAACATAAACATACATAAAGTAGTTTTTTGTATAAGTTATTGACTAATTACGATAAGTTATAGTGGAAAGCCCATTTATATTACTGGAAAGCCAAATTATCAATTAATTATATGTATAAAACTAGTTAAAAAAGCTTCTTTTATGTTTATATTTATATAAATATAACTCCATATGTATTTATTTAAAAAGTAATGAACAGAAATGAACGAACAACACATGTGTTCATGTCCGTTCGTTTAATTAAATGAACAAATTATTTTCTTCATGTTTGTCTGTTCATTTAATAAACGAACTTCCCGCCAAACAATTTCACAAACAGTTCATGAATGTTTGGTTCATTTACAGGCCTAGTGGTGTTGGTACCAAAAATACCAATACTCTGGAAAAGTGGGTAGAAACATCATACATCAGTACAGTACCGGTTTGGTACGATATTGGAACGGTATCTGTACAATACTGGTACTTGGTACCGAATGCTTATTCCTAGTTTGACTGAACCCTAATTACAGTTGTTGAATTCTTTTTTGTTTATGTGGATCATTATTCTCTTTAGGATAAAATAAACTTAGAGAGTTAGCGTTTCTTGACATGTAGGAGATATGATAAATTTCAAGTGAAACTTTGATTACTGTATCGTTTATTTGACTGGTAAATTATGATTTACGCCTTATTGTGAAATCACGGTTTTTTGTGGATTTTGTGATGTAGTGTATGTTAGATTAAAATGTACATGGTATGTAATTCTTCGTGTTAGTTTAAGAGGTTTCATTTTGTAACTGTACTCTTTTATTGTACTTACAAAAATTAAATGTTATAAATAGCATAGTTTAATTGTTATTTTTACTTTTGATTTTTTATCTTTTTGATGGAAGGATTTAACTATAAGGGTTTGAGACATGTACAATGAGTTTGATTTGCATAAAAAAAGGTATAGGTGATTATTTAATATTATGTAGTATAAATTCTCAAATATTGTTCTAGTTTAGGTTTCTTAGGAACAAGAGCAGCTGTTGTACAAGAGTAAATTAAACATTTTAATATTTTATTATATATCATCTTTGCTGACATGATCATGTACATAGATGAATGCTACAACAAGATATTTAAAAAATTTAGCCCAAACATTTTTTTTTTTGATCAGGTAATAAATGCGGTGGTGATACTGACCAGTTATATGAGTTACCAACCCAAGTGATGGATCCTGATTGTGAAACCGAAGAGGTTAATCTTGGTGGTGAGACCCAAGTGGTAAACCTCGATACTGAATTTGAAGAGACGGACGCTCTTGACAATACTCAGATATTCAACGATTACGATACTGAAGAAGTTGTAGTTAGTGATCAAGAAGGAAGTGAGAAGACTGAAATAGTGGAAGACTCTGAGTTATCTGATGAAGATACATGTAATATTGAGCACACACAGATTATACATCCGTGCAATGCAGATATAGAGGAATACAACCCAAAAACAGACTGTAGAAGGAGTGAACAGCATACTTCAGGTAGTTGGTGTACTTTTGAAGTGGAAAGATGGGTGGGTCGGGTTGAAACGTGCCATTTTTTAGTACCAGCTCACCATAAACATTATTTATCCAAAGTTTGTAAACTGTTTATTAACATTTGATGTTTTGATTACATAAATCATATTGTTTTAACAATCAAGTATTTTTTGTAATGAAAATGAAGTAGAAGGTTTTCCGTACTAAACTACATTTTTGGGGTCTTATGACCTGTTTGACCCATTCATTGTTTGTTGCTAGTGGGGTGTTCAC
The DNA here is from genome assembly GCF_002127325.2 of Helianthus annuus. Taxonomy (NCBI): domain Eukaryota; kingdom Viridiplantae; phylum Streptophyta; class Magnoliopsida; order Asterales; family Asteraceae; genus Helianthus; species Helianthus annuus. The sequence goes on from NC_035435.2 coordinate 147,555,505, forward strand.
GGTCAGGTTTGACGGTTTTTAGGTCAAAACGAGAACCAAATCGTTAGTTACGATCTTGAGTATCTTAGACTTCAACTGTTAAACTACATGGTATTATTTAAAGGCAAATTGGAAAATAATAATCCCATCTTTCTGAAATTAGCCGATAATAATCCCAAGTCAATTATTAGCTAATAATAATCCGACCTCGTCCATTTTTTTTGTATAATAGACCGCCTTTAAAATAAGCTTAAAGGAGTTAATTTTTTTCCGAATTACAAACAGATGTTTTAGGGCTTTTGATCAGAACGAGGATACGAGTCGATTGATGTAAACTCACCTAGAAATTGTGTTCGAAATGGCTTGAATTTTGTTAATTGGAAGTTAAACACCCGAATTGAAGCACCGTTTTCGTGGGTTGGGGGCAGTATTTTGAGGTAAGTTTTACATCAATCGACTCGTATCCTCGTTCTGATCAAAAGCCCTAAAACATCGGTTTGTAATTCGGAAAAAAACTTAACTCCGTTAAGCTATTTTAACGGCGGACTATTTTACAAAAAAATTGGACGAGGTCGGATTATTATTGGCTAATAACTGACTTGGGATTATTATCGGCCAATTTCAGAAAGATGGGATTATTATTTTCCAATTTGCCTTATTTAAAGTATTAAGCTAAGATATAACATTTAAAAAATTACATATACTCAAATTTTGCAGTCTGGTTCAGTTTTATATGACCGGTTTTTTGTGTTAATTGTAAATCAAATCGTTCATTACGGTTTGAAACTTTTTAAACTGACCGACCGAACGTTAAATAAAAACACTGTCCCTGAAAGCAAACCGATGACTGGTTTGGGCGGTTTCACGGTTTTAAGCCAAACCATGAACACCCTTGAGTTGCTACCTTTTAATGTATTTTAGCCACCTATTGCGTTAGAGATTAATCATGAACCGAATCAACCCGTTCATGTTGACTTTTTTTACATTACAGGCGTTGGTTTCAAGAAATTTACCTCATTCCGTGCAGCATCTATCAGGGCTGCCGGTCTTGCAGCACTCAACAACGTTTCTAAACATAGTAAGAGTCCATCATGTCCCAGTTTAAATTCCGGACCCGACACCCAACATAGAAGAATACTATCCGGAAAAAGTCATCCTCATGACTTGGAGAAAATTAACAAGTCAAACGACTGTCTAGAAGACAGAAGTAAGCGTGGATTTGGTAGGTCAACTGCTAGGAAACTTTTCGATGAGGGCCCCACTGAAACTAAAGATGCAAATGACAATTATGACCTTGGTGGATTAAGTTATATTGATTCTCAAGAACCTGGAGATGCATCGCAAGCAAATGCACTTGATTTTGTGGATGACTTTCTGAAAGTTAATATTGAGGGTGACGATAGTTGTGATGTTAGAAAGTCAACTGGAGGTAAGTCAAAGCCGGTTTTAAGTGCTAAAGGGGCTCAAACTTTTGCTAAAAGTGCTAATCTTATTAACGGGATCGATAAAAGACGAATTTTTGATTGGGATGATAAGCTTGAAGATGAAGGAGGAGGTGACTTTCTTGTAAAGCATAAGGAATTGTTCTTTGCTAGCGGCAGTCGACGGCCGAAATCTTCCATATCTTCCAAAGTTGGCCGAAAATTGGGAAAGTCTGAATCAAAATTGGTGTTAGGTAAAAGTAAAGAAAAAGACAAATTGAATAAAAGCTTAGAAACAGTCACGAAGGAGTCACGTGTTCGGAAAAATCTTATTAATGAACTCGATGAGCAGTCAACGGATATTCAAGAAAAAACCAAGGCTCAGATTAATACTCAAATGGCTGCTGTAGCAACGGAAGACTTGTGCCTTGGGTTGCAAGCAACTGATCGTGATTCTACTAAAACAAAAGCAGGTTGCAAGCATATGCAAAAGGGTTACGGTAAAGGTCAACTCCCGCCCGTGTCTAATAATGGAGTCAGGATAACACGGTCACGGTCAAAGATGAGCAGTGATCAGTCCAAAGAAGTGATGTCGGCAAAGTCAGCTGCTAGAACGGGTGAGAATTTTGATTACGCGGTGTCTGATGTGGTGAAAAGAACAGGAAAGGTTTCATTGAAAAGAAGAGAAGTTGATACGGTAGAGGCTCCAGTTGCATCTGTTGACCAGATGTCTGTCAAAAAGCAGTGTATTCAACATGTTACACCTGTTGCTCGGCGAACGAGGCAGTCAATGACATATAGTGAGTCAGACAAAGACGTAACTATCCCAAAAGACAATAGGATTTGTCAAAAGCTGTCATTTACGAGAAAAGAAATCGGTACACAGTCTACCTCTAGACTAACAAGGTCAAAAGCTGCTACTTTGACCGAACAAGAAAAAGTTTGTGCTACTCCTGTAAGCCGTCAAACACCCGTGAAAGAATTTTCTCCGATTTGCATGGGAGATGAGTATTTAAAGCAGTCATGCAGGCGGTCATTCTTAATGCAAGAAGTTTGTAACGTTTCTCCAACAGAATCGTTAGTTGAAACTCCGAACAAAGATACGCGGCAGAAGAGAGATGTTACTTTGATCCACGTCGTGTTTAGTCGCCATTTAGATGGAGATATAATCAAGCATCAAAAAAAGGTTTTTTTTTTTTTTTTTTTTCTATTTATGTTATCTGTTGTGTGCTTTTTGCTAAGCGTTATTGATATAACCATCACAGATTTTATCTCGATTGGGGGCTTCAGAATCATTTTCAATGTCCGATGCAACACATTTCATAGCAGACGATTTTGTTCGTACAAAGAACATGCTGGAAGCAATTGCTTTAGGGAAACCGGTAGTTACACATCACTGGCTTGAAAGCTGTGGTCAAGCTTGTCGTCACATCGATGAAAAAAGTTTCATGCTGAGAGACGCTAAGAAAGAGAAAGAATTTGGTTTTAGTCTTCCGACTTCATTGGCCCGTGCCCGCCAAAATCCACTTTTAAAAGTAATAAAACTCGTTTTTTAAAGTTTGAATCATTCAATATTACTACGCCAATATGTTATTTTCATTAATAAATTAATATGTTATGCAGGGACATAGAGTCTTGATTACGCCAAACACAAAACCCGGTAAAGATATATTATCAAACTTGGTCAAAGCAGTTCATGGTGTGGTATGTAATATTCACTTAACTTATTCACTTTATTTAGGGCTGCAAACGAACCGAACGAACACGAACAAGACCTTGTTCGTGTTCGTTTTTGTTAAGAAATATATGTGTTCGTGAACCGTTCACGAACACTTATCGGACGAGATTTTATGTTCATGTTCGTTTGTTAACGAAATGAACTTGTTCGTGTTCGTTTGTGTTTGTTTGTTAATTAAGCCTTTTAGGTAATGAACAAAAACGAACGTTGAGAATATATAATACACTGACACTTATTAGATATTTAATTTGTCAGAATTTTGAAGTATTTAAATAAATATACAAACTAAAAACACTAATGAACTATCGAACACGTTACCGAACGTTCACAAACATAAACCAACGAACATGACCTCTGTTCATGTTTGTTCATTTAACTAAACGAACGAAACTTCTTGTTTGTGTTCGTTTGTTTAATAAACGAACGAACACAAACGGACTTCCCGCCGAACGGTTCACGAACTGTTTGCCGAACGTTTGGTTCGTCTGCAGCCCTAACTTTATTTGTTATTTTTATTCATTAACACGAGTCTGATATGAGTTTAATTTCAGGCGATTGAGCGAATGGGCAGAAGTTTATGGAACAACGACAAAGTTCCCGAGGGGTTATTGATTCTATCATGTGAAGAAGATTATGCAGTCTGTTTACCTTTTCTTGAAAGAGGTATTTATAACCATTATAAAATACTTTTTTTGGGTAACTAAATTGTAGAGTTATTAAACATCAGTTAAACTTAAATTTCATATTCTATTTGAATGCAGGAGCTGCAATTTATAGTTCAGAGTTGCTTCTGAATGGAATTGTTACCCAGAGGCTGGAATATGAAAGGTAAACCATATTTCGTAATATACCATTTTATTAAAAGATTACATTTATGTATAGTTTTGTAATTAGGGGTGCAAACGAGCCGAGCCTAGTCCAAGCTTGACTAGGCTCGAGCTCGGGCTCGTTTAACATATGAAAGCTCGAGCTCGGCTCGAATGTTATTTTTCAAGCTTGAGCTCGGCTCGGGCTCGACTCGTTTAGTATTTATTAATTAATTTTTATTAATTATAATTATTGTTATACATATAATTTAGTTATTTTTTTATATTTATATAAATGGTAAATATTATTATTTAAATACATGTTTAATATATTAATAAAAAATATATAAAAAGAAAGCTCGTTAAGGCTCGCGAGCCGGCTCGAGCTCGATAAGCGAATCTTGGGCTCGTTTACTAAACGAGCTTGTTTTTAGGCTTGGGCTCGAGCTCGAGCTCGAGTAGCTTGCGAGTAGTTCGGCTCGTTTGCACCCCTAGCACTTTTGTATCATATATGATGGTAATTATTTATATTTTTTTATGGCAGACACCGCCTCTTTATAGATCACGTGAAGAGAACGCGATCAACAATTTGGGTGAAGAAAGATGACAGCAAGTATAAGGCCGTTGGTAAAGTGAAATAGATGACTAATATTTTAGCGACATGCCTTCGCACATATGGTCACTAGGTGTCTCATCTTTGTAACTGTTTCTAGTTTTAGCATGTAAATGAAGTATTATAACTTCTTTGGGATAACTGATGTAACATGTTACCTAGTGTATTAGGGTTCAAACATTTTAATTCTCTTCTAGTAACAATAATCATTTACAATATTTCAGGTTGTTGACCTGGTACAAAAGGGCCATCTTACTGAATCCGAAAGGTCGACTACGACAAAAACGTAGTGATTCCCCCCTTGAATTTAAGAGATAGGGCAACCGTCCTACGAAATCTATGGTTATGCTTTTCCCATGGCCAGGAAGGTATTGGGCTGACAAAGCCCCAACTTACTGTTGGACGGCTTCCACGTGCTGCATAGAGCACATACAACCCATCATCGTTGGACATCTGCTTCTATCCTGGGCAAAATGAAAAATTGAAATGAAAAAGGACTTTCCAGGTGAGCCAGAGTTTGATCAAGTCCAAAGTATAATCCAACTCTGGTGTCATGAAGGACCGCGAGACGCCTTTCTTTGCCCAACTCTGGTGTCATGAAGGACCGCGAGACGCCTTTCTGTGCCCGACATACTCTGCCGTCGATGAAGACGGGGGCTTTGCTGGCTTGCTATAACTGACGGTGTTTATGTAGTTTTAAAATCAATTTGTAGGTCTGACTTTGATTGATTTTGCACTCGAGTAAATACATATAAAACCATAGTCACTATCATGAGGACACATAGTTACAGAAATTGATCGAATTTAATAAGCAGATAATAAGAAGCAAAAGCAATGTTGAATCTTTTCATTACAAAAATGGTTCCTAAATGTTTCAATGGTTCCGAATATGGCTTTATTCAAATGTGCATACGAATGCCATATAAAGTATATGAACACGGCTAAACCAGAAGATCTTGTCATCAAACCATCAAATGGCTGAACAAGAACACGGGTCAAAGAGATCACATTTTCACAACAAAAAAACACAGTGTTAGGCCTTTTTTGTACTCAATTTCCACCATGAGTAGTGGTACTACTGCTGCTACCAGTTGATTGAGAAATTTGCGTACTCTTTGAGAGATTTGATCCGATGGAACCACTTGGTGGCATGGTGGTCGACTGGCGGTCTGTGGTGGTGGTGGCGGCGGTGGAAGTGAACTCTGGCCTAAGTTCTGACGAAGAGGATGATGGTGCTAAAGTGCCAATGTAAGAGCCGACAGGATAGGGTGCAACTGGCATATCGGCAAGTGAAGATGCAGATGGGCTATAACTTAGCGTTCCCATTGGATGATCAAATTTGCATGATGGCCCAAATTTACACACTCCATTTTGAGCATAATGTGAACAAAGTGGCGCACCCTGAAACACGAGAAACAAGATTAAAACACTAAAACGTTTCATTATAAGAAACTGCAAGCACATATACAGAAATATTTACGGGTCAGCCCTACTGGGCCTGGACCTTAACAACAAAGCCTTAAAGGTTAAAGGATACATACTGGACGGAGAGGAAGGCCCATTGGGCTAAGGCCAAAGTTCGTGTTTGGTACAGTCCATTCTGGAGGATGATGGTATCTACACGACGGACCAAATTTACAATCCCCTGTGTTCAGGTAACACTGACATTCAGGCTCACCAGGCCGTTGTGGAAATGCATGCTCAGTTTGACTTTTGGTCAAAGGGTAGGAATTGGCTGAAGGAGATAACTGGGTCATCGCGTACGCAGGCCCCCCTCCAAAAAAAGGCTGTGTATTAGGAGAGGCTCCTGGCTGTACAGGTGCCTGCATATATAACTCCAAACTAACTATTACAAATTCAACTCAAAATAATCGGATAATAAGGCGCATCCAAACACCCCCTAAAAATTAACAAGTCATAATAGTAAGAGTAAAATGCCATTTTAGTCCCTGAGGTTTGGCCAGTTTTGCAACTTTCGTCCAAAGGTTTGTTTTTCCGCATTTGGATCCAAAAGGTTTGAAATCTTGCCATTTTCATCCGGCTCGTTAACTCTATTCGTTTTTATCCGTCGAGTCAAAGGTATTTCCGTCTTTTTTGTTAACTTAAAGAGCAATTCAGTCTTTTTCAGGGGTATTTGGTCTTTTTACATAAAGTGAAAAGACCAAATTGCCCTTTAAGGTAGCAAAAAAAGACGGAAATGCCTCTGACTTAACGGAGAAAAATGAATGGAGTTAACGAGCCCGATGAAAATGGCAAGATTTCAAACCTTTTGGATCCGGATGCGAAAAGACAAACCTTTGGACGAAAGTCGCAAAACTGGCCAAACATCAGAGACTAAAATGACATTTACTATAATAATAAAATAATCAATTCTAAAACTCAAATAAAAAACATACTGGAGATAAGATACCTGGTACGGATTCCAGCTTGGAAACGGAACCATTCCAGGTGGGGTCAGCATTGGCCCATAGGTCCCAGGGAGATATGGGCCAGAAACAAACGGAGCCCTAGCAACGGGCCAGTTGCCGGCTAAGACACCATACGGTTGAGAAGAAACAACAGAAGGAGATTGCACATTCGGGTACATAGCAGAAGGCATGGCAGACAACGGTCCACCTGACAGCGGCTGCGGTGGTGGCGGTGGTGGTGATGGTGACGGTATCATGCCAGCTGGCTGCGGATGGTGAAATTTACATGTGACACCAAACTTACATTGCCCTGTTTTCAGATAGTATGAACACTCTTTTTCACCCTGCATAAACCAAAAAAAAAAAAAATAATAATAAAATAATCTTGAGGTTAAAAAGGTTGATATGGGGATTAAATGTATAAACAGGTGAAGAACTGACCGAACGAAGTGGATATCCAGATACATTTACCGCCACTGTTGTTGATGACCCGATCCCCTGTCTAGGATGATGATATTTGCAAGATGCACCAAATTTACACGTTCCCGTTCGCATATAATACTGGATGTATCATGTATGTCAAATAGTTATCGTGTATTCATGTATAAGCCACAATTACAAATATAGCAAGATAAAATGAGTAGGTTGGTCAGGTTTAGTAATGGGTCCATGTCAAAATGGGTTGGGTCTATTAGCAACCAGTTTATATCTATTTATCAATTTTTACAAAATAATTAATGTGTTAAATATGATTACAAAACTATATTAGTATATCCCAATATAAACATGACTGGGAAAAAACAAAAACTAATTTAAGAATATAGAATTGGTGCACTTTGTAGTTAGTTGAATGTCATTCATATCCTTTTGAAAAAGGAATAATGGAATTTAATAATCCCAACTTTCACCAGTTGGCCGACAACGGACCCAACTTCAAAAATAACCACTGGGGTCCCAACTTTTGACATTTTGTAAAACATTGGACCCTTGCTGGGAGAGTAGGAGAGGGTGGTCCCAACTTCAAACATTGGACCACTGGCGGTCACCACAAACATCCCTTGGACGGTGTTAGCAAGGGTCCTATGTTTTACAAAATGTCAAAAGTTGGGACCGCCAGTGGCTATTTTTGAAGTTGGGTCCGTTACCGGCCAACCGGTGAAAGTTGGGATTATTAAATTCCATTATTCCTTTGAAAAACAAACAGTTTTATACTTTTAGGAATGTAAATGCAGTTTTGTGATGAATGTAATTGTGGGTAGAATTAACTATTAACTCATTTTGGAAGTATGCAATTATTTTGGGACAAACGGAAACATAGAAGTGAACAATAATTTTTAGACCAGGGGAGTAACAATAAGGCTACTCGGTGTGGGGGTCGTCCAGGCCCGGCGACGCCCCCCACACCATCCCGGGTAGGCTCGTCGTCGTCCTGAACGGCAGGGGTGCGGCTTTGGATACGAGAGGTAAAGGACAACATTGTTGCATCTTCTTCTCACACACACATATACATATATATTTTAGGCCCATCCTCCATTTCCTTAGATCCATCCTCTTTGCCCCATCCTCATACCCATCCTACATGGTGCTGACGTGGAGGGTCATCCTCCAAGTAGCTAATAATCTTTTCTAATAAAAACAATTTATGAGGTTTGTATGCATTTAAATATACTTTGAATGACTTTTGACTACTTTCCTCTGTGGTTAAATCTTTTAAGTAACCCATTTGACCCATCAGAGATTAAACATAAACTAGGACAACCCCTTTATAGGTAAATGGTCGAAATTGCAACCTCTAATTCCCAAAAGTTTAGTGACAACACGCATTGTTCAAAACCCTCAAGGATTAAGCAATCTTATCTTATGAAAAAAATCATGAAGTCAGCAGGGTAAGCACTTATTATTTGACAATGATGGAAGGAAGCAATATATAAATAGAACTAAAAAGAAAAATCCGACTTAAACAGAGTTAAACATGTGATACTTTAAATCTGAAGACTGAAGTAACCAAATCCAGAAGTAGTTTATGCACAACTTATTTTGATCTTAATACCATATCCACATTGTTCATGTCAACTTCCAAACTTATATAGTTGGAAGTAAATCTGAAGTGAAAATCATGAACCAAACGTTTGGATTTCGCTGCTTGGGAAACAGGCATATAAAGAAAGCTTTCCAATTTGGCAATAAAGAAAAAGATCAACTTCAATCTAAACATCTCTACAACATAAAAGAACTAGAATAACTTATCAAACTGACATTCAAGTTGGAAAACACTAAAAAAGACAATCTCTTGAGCGGCATAACCAGAATCACAATCATGATTTACTTTCTTTTTAACACATAAAACAAGAATCATCATTTCAAAATTCAAGAACTCGAATATCAAACAAAGTACCTGACAAACAGGCTGACCAATTCGCTCGGGATACCCCCCTCCACCGCTCCTCAAACCTCCAACAACCTGCACTAATCATCAACCCATCAAGAGTTCCCCAAACTCAACCCAAATCATCAAATCCAAACACACCCACATAAGATCACACTAACCCACAAAAAACCAACAAAATGCACAAACACAAAACACTAAATCACCACAAAAAAAATCCACAAAACATACCGAGCCGCCGCGATCACGAGGATGGTTAAACCGACACCGCGAACCATACCCACAAACCCCAGTCTTCAAATAATAAATACAGTCAGCCTCATCCGGACGTTCAGGATACAATTCACCCTCATCTCCTAACCCTAATTGCCACATGGGCTCTGCATTTTCAATCAAATCAAACAACACCCACAACTTAAAACCAAAATCCCACTTCAAATCTTGAAATGTAAAGTGTAAAATTACTAAATTACCTTCGAGCCCTATTTGATCACCAGATGAGCTCCATTCCGTGACCCGATCCGACTGCTGCATCTCCATTGTAGCCACAAACACAATATATATAAAAATAATAACTTTACAAATACGTGTATGTATATAATCAATCTATCAACAATATACACACAGATTCCACAAGTGTGCAAAAGGGTCAAATCTTTTCAATTTGGGGTCCGCGATCCGGCTTTAAATCGAGAGAAAAAAGAGGTTTTTTAAGGGTTTCTGTTTCTTGTTTCTATTTCTATTATCTCTGTAATGGATCTTTATATATCGTTATTGCACACTTTTTCTTTATTTTTTTTGGTTTGAGTTTTGGGTTTACAAGTATTGTTTGGTGGGTAGGTTGACATACGCGCCAAATACAAGAGAGTGGGTGTGTTGAATAATATTTTCTTGAAGAATATATGAAAATGGTACCCTTTAGATTTCGTACACGTGCTGAAGACCCTTTTAAGTGTGATCTTTTTGCTAGAAATTCTGATACCTTATGGTCAATTTAGATTGGTGAAGACTGAAGATTAAGAACACCTTCTTCACATCATACTTGGCAAGTTTGTAATGGCGTCAATTGACATCTTACTTTATACTTTATATTTACTTTAGATTAACCGTTATTATGTTTTTAGATCCAAAGATTATTTTATATGAAAAGATTAGATTTTTAATTGATTGGTCATAATATTATTATATAAAGATTTAGTTATGCTTACAGTTTCGGTCATGGTTGTAAAACAAGGTTTCCAAGGCCGAGTACTCCCCGATTAGTCGCTACAAGATAGGCTGCCGAGGCGACTTTCTTCGACTCCGCCAAATTACTCGGAGTCGGTCAAACACGGTCAACCTCGGCCAGAATTGGATCAAGTAGGTCAACTCGGGCCTAGTTTGCCTTAAATAATAATAAAACATAATTTCTATGCCTATCATATTAAAGAATATCATTTACACGTATTTTGTTATAAATATTAGTAAATTTATGTTATTTGACATATATTTAATCTCCAAAAAGTAATTTATTTATAATTTAACATGTCCGAGTATTCCCCGAGTACTCTCCGCCTAGACCGAGTACCCTCAACTCCCCGGTCGATCGACTAGGGAGCGCCTAGCGACTTTTGCAACCATGGTTTTGGTAAGAAATTGTAGATTTGGTTGCTACCAATGTTTTCAGAACCGGACTGAACGTTGCACCGGTCTCCTTACCAGTTTACAGGTTAGACCGGTCGGACCAGACGTAAGAACCGGGAGATGTCGTAGATATTATAAAAATTAATAGGATTAAATCTGAAACATATATAAAAAGCGATCCAACCACTTTAAAGACCAGTTCGACCAACCGGTTTCCCGTTCCAACCGATGGCTCACCGGTTTAACCTCCGATTCAATGTTATTCATGTCCGATACCTTGACCTGGACTGGCCAAACCTCTGGTTCCCGGTCCGGGTCTGAAAACACTGGTCGCTACTGTTTTTCTATTAATAACATGACAATGGTACCCTTTAGATTTCGTGCACGTGCATGAAGACCCTTTTAAGTGTGTATCTTTTTGCAAGAAATTCTGTGGTCAAATTAGATTGGTGAAGAAAGAAGACTAAGAACACCTTCTTGACATCATACTTGGCAACTTGGCAATGGCGTCAATTGACATCTTGCTTTAACTTTATATATATTTTATATTAATCGTCATTGTGTTTTTAAATGAAAAAATTATTTTATATGAAAAGATTAGATTTTTAATTGATTGGTCATGTTATTATTATATAAAGATTTAGTTATGTTAGCAAACATGTTTTACGGTTTTGGTAAGAAAATGTAGATTTGGTCGCTACCAATGTTTTCAGGACATGACTGGACGTTGCACCAGTCTCCTTACCGGTTTACGGGTCCGACCGGTCGGACCGGACGTAAGAACCAAGAGATGTCTTAAATATTATAAAAATTAATAAGATTAAATCTGAAAAATATATAAAAACGATCCAACCCCTTTAAAAACCGGTTCGACCGACCGGTTTCCTGGTCCAACCGACGGCTCACCGGTTTAACCTCTGGTTCAATGTTATTCTTGTCTGATACCTTGACCTGGACTGGCCAAACCTCCAGTTCCCGGTCCGGGTCTGAAAATACTGGTCGCTACTGTTTTTCTATTGATTATCGTCCCTAACAAACGTTAAAAACCAGTTAAATTTTTCTTAAGAGACATGGTGTGGTGGTAAGGTGCCTTATGTTTGGTTAAGAGGTGGAGAGTATAAATCCTGTAAAGTGTAGATATAAGAGTATTTTGAAATAAGTTAGTTTGTCGATAAAAAATACAGTTAAATTCGTATGAAATAACTATATTATCCTGTCATTAATAAAGCTATAAATCTTTTAATTTTTACTATATTATCATGTCATTAATAAAGTTATAAAATATTTTGATTTTTATTGTCATGTTGATAACTTGAAGTGGAATAAACATAGTGTGTAGGCAATATTTTAGAGACAAATAACACGAAGTGCACATACAAAGGTTGTATGTTTTTTTCTAGATTTATCAAAGTTACAAACGGAAACAAGGAATATGAATAGCTAGTTCGGAAAGTAAATACCTACAAAGCAATGTCCTATTAAACTATGACTAACTGACCCACTAATACGTGAAATAAGCTGAACAATAACTACCCACGATCTAAAGAAAACGAGCGGCAACTGGCGTTGCATTTTAACACTCTTTCTCAACAAAAACTTCTCTCACACTTAAGTTGTCGCAAAATTGAAGAAGCTTTGGACTAGGAAAACTCTTGATAAACATATCAACAACCTCAACCTTAGTATTCATATACTTTAGGCCGATTTCACCCTTCAAAACTGTCTCACGAATAATGTGATAATGAACTTCAATGTGTTTAGTTCGAGCATGGAAAGGAGAATTTTTAGCAAGTTGAATAGATGAACAATTATAACATAAAAATTGATCTTGCAGTCCACATTTTGACCCAAACCCTTCAACAGTTGAATAAGTTAGACATTTTTGTGAGCTACCACCGTTGTCGCTCGATAATTTGCTTCAGTTGTTAATAATAACACAATAGGTTGACATTTACCGCACTAACACACTTAACCCTAGCAGAAATACATATCACGTAGTTGATCTTCTAGTGTTTAGATCACTTGCATAGTCTACATCACAATACCCGATTAGCTTTACTGTAGTCTCCCTCTTGAAAATGAATCCATACCCGAATTGTTTCCTTGACATATTTAGCACTCTACGAACAACACTAAGATGAGGCCTTTTTGGTCTTTTCATATACCTGCTAAGTACCCTACCCTGACAACAAAAACAATAATTAATGTAAGAAAAATGATCTTACCTAAAATTTTTCGGTACATGGTAGCATCTTCGAGTTCCCTTCCACCAACTAATGTCTGCTTTAAAGGTCGAGTGTGCTGTTAATGAGCTTTGATGTATTGACAACCGAAACATACAAGGCATTTGTGGATCTCAAGTTGTGGAAACCCATTAACCAATTGCTTGCTCATCATCATGTCCAACTTATCATATCGTACGTCACCCAAACGTAATGCCAAAGATCAACATTTTGATTCTTCTTGGTCTTCTCAACATAAAATGACTCAACATAGAGGACATAAAGTGATTTTTTTATATGTTAGTGCAAAATTGCCTTTTGTGGAGTCTGAAAATGTTTGTAGATCTTTACATCATCATGCTCGAACACAATGTAGTATCCAATCAAGGTTAGCTAAGTCACTTATAGAAGATTATTTTTCATGTGTGGTACACGATATACATCCTTAAGTGTTAGTTCTTAGTGATTGTAACTAGTTAGAAATTTAAGCACCAATATGGGAAATTGCATGCTTGGAGTTGGATTGTGTAGCCTTTCCTCCTCACATCAAGGGTGGATGTAGGTTCATACGTCCGGGTTCACACGAACCCACCCGGTTTAAAATTATTAATAGAAATGCTATTAAAAAAATCGGATGAACCCATAAATGATTTGAGGGATGAACCCATAACAAAACTCCTGAAGCGGTGTAGTGGTTAAGGATTGACACTTCCAATCTTCAAGTCGTGGTTTCTAATCTTCCTTGACCCAAAAATTTCTTTTTAAAGTCTTGGGCTGGTGATTACAAATACAAACATATTATGTCTACATGATATTAAATATATTTCAATAGCTTTCACTTCATACGAGATTCCTTCAATATCATGTTCGTTTTCTAAAGTAGATCTTCATACTGGAAAGTACCTTACATTCCATTTGATTTGATATGACATATTTGCTATGCTAGAATTTTTAAGGTACATTGCATTCCATTTGATATAACATGTTTGCCATACTAGAATTTATTATTGCATCATATTTTTATTATGTTATGAACCTTACCCAATCCGAACCGTCAAACTTACCTGAAACTTTTTACGTTCGGTCTTATGAAATTGGAGCATCTACAAACAATGAACCCACTAAAAAAAAATCCTGGATCTGCCACTGCCTCACATGCTATATATTTTTATTATGTTATGAACCTTACCCAATCCATTCATCCAACTTGTTATGATAACGTTCAGTTGTTATAATGAAAGCCACAACGTCATCTTCAACTTATGTGAGGAACGTTTCATCATCCCAAGCCTTTTCAATTTGTATCATTGTTGTGTTCCCTTTCTTCTGATGACTTAGAATGGAAATTTCTGGCTATGTGACCTTTTCTTCCACAATTGTAACAGTTGAACGCAAACCACTTACTTGTATAATGATGCTTCCTTTCACCAAATAACTCCCTCTTTTTGACTTGTGATTCTTTTAATGTTCTCATGACCGATTGACCGTAGGCCGTAGCTATAGTTGGATTGGATTTAAGACTTCCCTTTGCCTTTGCCGTTTGCCACATATAAACCTCCGACTTCTGTTTTAAATGGGACATTTTTCCGTACTTCACCCGTATGCTTTGCTAAAGCTTCTTGACCTACCTATTTATTCTCAAACTTAACTAGGGACGACTGGTTAGGCCATCCCTGTATAGCAACCACAAAGTTTATGAGCTCCAGCTTCAAGCTATAGACGCATGGAGGCACTAACGACTTTAGGATGGGCCCCATTGGAAAAAAAAACTATAGGGTAATGTATATGCGATAAAATTCCGACCCCCCCATCAATAAAATTTTGAAATCTCCCCTACAACTTTCTAAACTAAGAGGGGGTGAACCAACGAAGAAATACCCCCTGCTAGTCAACGGTAAAATATCTTGTGACAACTTGTTCGCGTGCTATGTATGCTAGATGAGTGTAGAACTTATAAACTTTGCATAAATACACTAATAACCCTATGGGTATCATAATAGGTCATGGTTGACCACATCAACTTTTAATGCATTTAAGTCTTACCGAGCAAAACTAAAGTGAGTTCACAACTATTTACTAAAAGCATGCGTCCTTGGTTTGGGACAACACACTTATTTCCCTGGTTTGGGAAACACATACGATACCCCTGGTTTGGGGCTACACGCGCGTTCCTTGTTGGAACCACCGAAACATACTATCCACTGGAGGTGGAGTAGTTCACTTGGACTAAACGAAAAACTTTATCCTGAAAGTCCCTACACATTATACCGATTAGCTTGGCGGGTTGGCAGACGGGGTATTAGTTGATAGCGCCATTAGGTTTGACAAACCTCACACGGTGCTGGGAGTCGGGCGTGAACTATTGACCTTTCCTATTGCATCATGCGGATAGACATTGATAGAGGGCACAAAAACTTACTACATCAGTTTTCGGTATCTACACAGTTTAGTCATGTGATGAGGGTTAGCTACCTGAGTCATACTTATAACGTTTTTTGATGTGAACTTACGCTTACGCTCTACGCTTAACTAAAACTGTGAACCCACCAACTTTATGTTGACACACTACTGCATGCTTTGTAGGTCGTTAGGTATAGCATGGTAGCTTGCAACATTTGGAGTGTCGTGGTCGCAATAAACTTTTGGTTTTAAATTTTATTAAACATTTTGGTTTTTAACTGATGTCTGGATTTTTACGTTTAGCTTCCGTTGTTGGTTTAAACTATGTTTTGGACATTTAAATATTAATCACTAATCGTGTTGATTGTGATGGTTTTTAATAACTTAAATATTTGTTCAACATGATTAGTGGCTTGATCCTGATCAGTCGCACGCCTCGCGGTAAAACTCCGCAAGTGAATTTTGAGGGTGTGACAATCTCTAGTAAGTGTTCTCTTCAGTTGATTTCATTTTTGTAGTTGGAATATATCCGAAAGTCAAGCAGTTTGACTTTTGCTTTGACTTTCGGTTCTGACCATGGTCAAGTCAAAATTCAATTAAATTTCTCACGTGATCCTTATATTATAGGGTATAATTCCTGCAATTATACCTCGTGATTATCACGTTCAAGTGGGTCAAATAACGAGTCAAACATATATTAAATAAAAGTCAAAACAAAGCTTTATGCATTTTGAGGCAAACGAAATTTTAAGCGTTATAGTCAAAATATTTTGACACCAAATCAGTTCATATAGCATTATAAAATATATTTTGACATGTAAAACTCGTCATAGACCCATTTGACCACCCGAATGTGTTTCCACGTGCGTGGCTAGTTAAAAAGATATAGATCGTATAAACTCGTCGTAACGGGTCAAATGCTTTCAAAACCTTTCCAAATCAGAATGTTTGGTTAAATGACTCGTATCCCACGAGGCTTTGCACTCAGACGGGTATAAATCACATTCTATCCGGTCAGCGTTTAATCTAGCGGAACCGGGCAAAATTCTAAAAGTTAACAGGTCAAGTCAAAAGACTTACCAATGATCCGTAAACATTCTAACGGATTATAATTTTGTTCATTCCAGACTATAGAATCCTCCAGATAATCGTGCCTAGGATTTATAAACATTATACGACTTTGTTACGAGAACCAAATACACTGTTTTAGACAGCTAACAAAGGTAAATATTTTTTAGACACTTTTATATTAAAACTTAGGATATAGCAAATGCCACTTGGTACGGGTATCACAAATTGTAACAATCCTCAATAAACCGTCATCCTCGATTATTTTCCGACACCCTAGTATATGTTAAAATATCCCAATATGTCTTTAGTTATTACCCATATGTGAAAACCGAGCGTGAAATACGTTATACTATTAAAAATAAAATATAAATTCTGAAATATAAGTTGAGGCGGGCCGCGTAGGATCCCACCTCAACCTTACGCGGGCGGTATCAAGGCTGAAACTTAGTCCGGTGAAATTTTAAGTTAAGGCGGGCCGCGTAAGCTCACCTTAAATCTTACGCGGGCCGCTAGAGATCATTAAACGCGGATACACCCTGAGCCGACACGTGTCGACATCATGGCGGACCTATACGCTGACCCAGCTAAGCTACATGTTGACCGGGTGTTGACGCGGGCCGCGTAAGGCTTCGCCTTACCTTACGCGGGCCGCCTGAAAGTCGAATTCAGCAAGTATAAATAGATGGCATCGGATTTCATTTCTGTTCGCTCACAATTTCAATCTCGAATCACAATTTCTGTAGGAAAGTTATAATACTCGGGTATTATACCTCTAATTAGCGAAGTTCTGCTCCGTTGTAAGTATTATAACCCCTGGACACGTATTAGATACGCTGCCCGATTGATCTAGGGTTCCGTAACGGCTGTCGTGGTTCTGCCCGATGTAGTCATTGGAATGCCGTCTCGGGGAGGGTATTACTAATGTTAAAATGGGTTATTATACTAACACGTGTGCTTTTGTGTAAATTATAGATTGTCACTAGGAAACCTTACGGGAAACCTAAAACAGCAGTTGATCCGCTTTTTGTTAACAGTTTTTACAAAACCTTAACTATTTTATAATGCAATTTAGCACTGATTGAGTCTTTGTAATTCTACAATTACTGCCGGTATGTTGGGATTTCGTATACAAAATGTGAGTAACGTTACCATTGGACGAAGAGTTAGCCAATGTGTAATATGACCCTCTAGTCAGACTTGACACTACTGAATGAGTAATTGGGTAGATATAAACATTGTAATCGCCCTCAATACTGTTAAGTGAAATTAAATGTTCTTGATTAAATTGGGATTCACTCACCAGTATTTCCCACTGACAAAATGTTTTTAAAACGCGTTTCAGGTAAAAAAATGTGAAAGCCAATTAGAAGCCAGCTGGATAGCACTGAAGGCTTGGAAAAGTGGCTATAAAAGTTACCTAAATAAAGAAGGCATTTTAATTAAATAAAAATGGGATTTATTCCTATAGACTTATTGTAATAAGAAACTTGGGTTTTACCCCATTGTTTAATATTATAAAAAGGTGGTTTTTACTCTAATAAACATTTCCTAACTACGGTCCTGATGAAAAAAATTCCGCTGCCAAATTAGACAAACGAGATACCACCGAAACTGGCTCGCGGCCGCCCGTTCCCGGGAATCAGGGATCGGGGGTTGCGACACAAATGGGCAAATGCTTACAGATGTGGGTATTGGTTTTAATCTGTTTTGCTTGATAACGAATTAAATGTTTGGGGGTTAATAGTGTCGTATCTGGGCGTCCCAATTCATTGAATTGTAAATGACCATTAAGTGCGGAGTGTAGGCATACACCTGACAGTCACAAATATTTTTGGCGTGTATATTGATCACATACTGGTTCCCGAATGTACGACAAGCGGTAACTATAAATTATCGCAATGATTATTGAGTTAAATATCTTTTCAAAACGTTTTCTAAAAACATGCCAGTTAATAGTATTTACCAATGAAAATTGGCGTATTTTTAAAAATTAACCGCATGTGACGAACCTCAATAGTAGTCTTGATTATGATTCGTCCATAAGCTTTGGAATTTGCGACTCCATGGCTAAAGACCTATGATTTCCAAAGTCTATTTTATTTGGACTCTACCTTGTGGGATATTTTGTACCGAACAAGATGTTACAAATTTTATTTTATATATTTTCAAGCTTTATATTTAATTCTTTATCATCCCATCTTTCGTTATCAATTATGAACTGTTATCAATCGTCACGTATAAACCCATTGTCCGGGTCCACCGAAAATCGGGGTGTGACACCCATGTTGAGTTGGTGAAGTCCTTGGTTTATTGGGCTTTTGAGGTTGACATTAGAAGACATGGACTAGGCTCGGTTTAGTTTCCTTGGTCCCTAAGTTGTAAGTTGTTTAACCTAATTATTCTCTCTATATATCCTAGTCATGTATTGTAATCTTTGGTTTGTGCTTAATTAATACCTAGTTGCAACCTGTGGATGTAAGTCCCCTGCTGGGATCGAACCACTTATAATTCTTATGTAGAATTTATTATTTTTTGTTCTGCATGTTTATATCATTTGTGCGTGTGTTTTGGTTCCGTTGCACTGCTTGATACCTAACAAAACCATGACTAAATTACCACTATTCCTTGAAATAAATTAAAAAAAAACTTTATAAACGAGTCGCAACTAAACAAATGAGCAACGAGCTACGACTGGTTTTGCATTTTAACGGTTGCTGACCTTACACATTTTTCTATTGATTTCGGTTATCAATCGTCACGTATAAACCCATCGTCCGGGTCCACCAAAAATCGGGGTGTGACACCCCTGTTGAGTTGGTGAAGTCCTTGGTTTATTGGGCTTTTGAGGTTGACATTAGAAGACATGGACTAGGCTCGGTTTAGTTTCCTTGGTCCCTAAGTTGTAAGTTGTTTAACCTAATTATTCTCTCTATATATCCTAGTCATGTATTGTAATCTTTGGTTTGTGCTTAATTAATACCTAGTTGCAACCTGTGGATGTAAGTCCCCCGCTGGGATCGAACCACTTATAATTCTTATGTAGAATTTATTATTTTTTGTTCTGCATGTTTATATCATTTGTGCCTGTGTTTTGGTTCCGTTGCACTGCTTGATACCTAACAAAACCATGACTAAATTACCACTATTCCTTGAAATAAATTAAAAAAAAACTTTATAAACGAGTCGCAACTACACAGATGAGCAACAAGCTACGACTGGTTTTGCATTTTAACGGTTGCTGACCTTACACATTTTTCTATTGATTTCAGTTAATATTATTTTTGAGAGCATTAAAAAATAACTGATATTTAATTTTGTTTCTGATATGCATTTAGAAAACGAGTTAGCTCTTTAATATAACTTTTTTTTGAACGGCAAGAAATGACGTGTCAATCATCGTGACACTGGGCGCTGTGGTCAAGGTCAACTACACGACCATCACCAGCCCCTTGGCTCTCCCAGATGCGCAGAAACCCGACCTCCACCCGCCGGAAGGCACAGCAGTGAAATAATCGGTAAAACCTCGTCTCCCATCCAAGATGAACCGGCACCACCCGTATCCGCCATTCACCTGGATGCAGAAAATAATGGGAAGAGTGAGAGTCGAACCTGGTTTACAAGAAACACTAAGTTTTTCCTCAACCACTCCACCACTACCTGATTTGCGCTATTTAATATAATTGATTATATCATTTATAGTTGTCACTTTTTATAGGCATGGTATCTATAACAATCACTCCAACCCATCCGTATATGAAGTTATGAACCATCAATGTATTTCAGTGAATGGCGAGTTAAATTTCAATTTAATTAGATCATTCAGTGACCCGTAAGTTTTATATCCACAATATATAACAAAAAATATTTTCATACAATATAAATTTAAATATACTATAAAGTGATAAAAATGAAATAACATGGATTACTTAGTTATCGTTATCTAACATTTTAATCAAGTCATTCTTTAAATTTAAAGATTAACAAAAGTTTATTTGCCATTTCTTTGGAACTTGATAAGCTGTATGAATCAATCAATCATGCCCAGTAAATTCTCACAAATAACAAAGCTATTGGTAGGGTCTGAGAAGGGTGGGATGTAGGCACACCTTACCTCTACCCCTAGGGATAGAGAGGCTGCTTCGAGTGAGACACTCGGCTCCAAAACACCCAAGAAAGAAATAAATAGAACATGAGGTGTGTGTGTGTGTGTATGAAGCTACCAATATAACATGAGTGATGAAAGAGTATACGGTAAACAAGACAAATATAACAACACAAACAACCTATACACATAGTTACATATCTACAACCATACACTACACCTAAAACACAATTGTACCCTCCCCTAGAAATCCTTAACCTTAATCCTACATCTTCACGAACTCCTATCATGGACCATGTTCTTAGAGAGGTGCAATATTTGCAAATCCTGCCTAATCCGCTCATCCCATGAAACTTGATAAGCTATAGAATATATCAAGTTTCACGTTATTACAACATATAATAAATTTAATTTTTTTTTTCTTAGGATTAAAACTGAAAAGTTTGAATGAGTTTGGTTGAGCACTTACGAAACTTGATTACATTTGAGTATTATTTTTCCTTAAAAAGGTTGATTGCATAAAACATAATGAAGTTTATTCAAATTGTAACGTATGTAATGAATTTCAAAACATAGCTTTTGATCTATCACACTTACAAATCACCGTCATTTAGTTTTTTAAACTACTCTAAAAGCGGCTTAACCATTGCGTTTACCATGTATATTTATTTGCTTAGGGTGTAAGGGGCACTCCCCTAAGAGGGGAGTCCTCTCTCTTACGCATAACCAATCCTCGTGTGCCACGTCAACTCTCCTCTTAAACTCCCCTAACACCCTAAATTGATGGCGGCACTCCCCTCTTAGGTGACTTGGTTTTTTATTAAAAAAAAAAAGAAAATTTTTCATTGGTCCATCTCCTCCCTCTCTTCGGTGACTTCCCACGGATCATGGTCCCCGATTTTGGCTCCCCACCTTGACGGCGGCACTTCCCCTCTCGGCAAAAGTGGTCCCCGAAGGGACTCCCCGCTTGTGCTGCCGATACCCTTAGTTTTTTAAACTACTCTAAAAGCGGCTTAACCATTGCTTTTACCATGTATATTTATTTGCTTTTAAAAGATTTATTGTTTTTATGTAAAGAAAACAATAAAAAATATTCTTTTGATTTTATCATTTACGACAAGCAATGTCACGTTTGAGCAAAACAAGTGGTCATTCGCCGGACTACCACCATGAACCACCTTTTGCCCACACTGCCGCCGCATTTGTCTACCCTGCCTAAGCTAATTGGTGTCTTTACAACCATCATCATACCTTTAGTGATACTATTTCCATTGCTATATGCATTCACCACCATCATATGTAGCAGTGTAGCACCCATCCTATTTGACACGAAGACACAACCTACCAACACATCCTCATCACCCTATCTCTGACCACCACTTTCCCTTATGTAGTATGTGACAATATTATTTGCTTGTGCCATATGAAGTTTGGCTCACGTATGCTACAAAATGGATTTTGGACCTTTGTTCTTGTGTTGTATATTGTTAGGATTTTGTTTTTAGGCTAGGAATGCATGTTTATCACTATGGTTCGTAATCAATCGTAGGATTCTGTGTTAGGGGTTCAAATTTGAGAGTTTGTGGTTGTTATGATGGTTTACGTAGCGCTCATGATAAATGAGAGGACTGGTGCAATGGCGAAGTTTGAGATTTCCGACGGGTGGTTAAAACGTATATACCCAAAAATTTCTATACGAAAGCTACATACATAATACTAATGAGCAAAAAGTTTGGAGGGTTGGCCCCCCGGCCCCTTCTAAGTTGCGCCACCGCAAGTGTGAGGTCGTGATATGTATATGGGGGATGGGTAGTCGAAGGACAAGTCATATTGGTGTGAGTGACAAGCGGTGTGAGGGTGACATATTTATCAACAATAATTAACATTTTTTCTTAAACTAGTTTTTAGTACCTGCGCGTTGCGCGGGATTTTGAAACCAAACAAAAAATAAACGTAAAAACGTTGAACCAGACACGTGCGTTGCAAAATATTAACTCGTCAAATTTAGACCAAAACGTAAAACATTATGATAGTAAAGAAATTTGTTATGTGCCTTAACCATGTAGGTTGTCATGCAACTGATGCGTGACTAATTCAAATGTCTTCTATCTAATTTTTTTTTTTAAATAATTAAGTTGTTAGGAGTGCTAGAATAAAGGAAATATTAAGGGATGCCTCTTGTTTCCACGTAACTTCGTTTCCCAGTTACTAGGTTGACTTTGTTTGTGTTATCTCCTTTATATGTAGACCTTCTTTTTGTTTGGAATGATCATCAAAAAAATTTACTCCAATTACTCTCTCTAATTGCTTTCTAGCTTCTGTCTCTTTTTTTGGCTATTGAATCAAACCGTTCGATCCACATCAAATTTAATCCAAAGCATTAACAAAACTCACCTAAAAGGAGGTTGTGCAATGAATGTATAAAAAGAAATTTAGATAAATAAGTGTATGTTATGCAATGAATAAAAGTACTATAAGCATACAAATTTATACAAAACTGAATAGTGAAAGTAACTCACACAACTATTTTACAAATTAATATAGGGAAAATGTAAAATATCTAACAACAACTCCAACGTACCAACACTAACACCAACATCACCACCAGTAGCAATAACTTAAAATTAATACTATGAAAAAAAATATATGGCATGCATCAATCTTAATGATGTGGCAGCTTACATGTTTCCGGCCCTATAAGGTTGGTGGGTGTGGGAGGCGCCACCCCGCTACCTTAGCCTCCATAGCGCCTAAGGGGCTCCATCGTCCACACCGCCACAATTGGGGGGGGGGGGGGGGGGGCGGCATCATCCTTCCGCCACCATGTTAACGAGCAGGGGGGGTCCATCGAATTTGATTGGCTTTAAAGCGGGGGGGGGGGGGGGGGATAAAGCCCCTAGCCACACCCTCCACGCCCTTCAAGTTAAAGGAGGGGGCTTTAAAGTCCTTGTGTGACGTGGCGGTGATGTGGCGCTGAGGTGACGGTGAAAAAGCCCCTAACCACACCCTCCAGCCTAACACATATGTATTTATGTAACTATATGATACGTACAGTATTTGTAATTAGCAGCAGATAGGTAGACCTATATATATATATATATATATATATATATATACATACAGGGGACCGCTAAAATGAGAACCACCTCGAGTTGTAAGAACTGTGAGAACTACGCCGTACGGGGCAAGGTGGACCAAATTTTTTTTTTCATAAACGTAGATGCGTGTATTATAAACACATTTGTAAAAAAGAAATTAAAAAAAATGTCGTGTGTGTAGTTTTGAGCACCACAAGTTTGTGTTTACGGGTACCGTAAATCTTCCCGGAAAATTTACGTTACCCGTAAACACAAACTTGTGGTGCTCAAAACTACACACACGACATTTTTTTTTTGAATTTTTTTTTACAAATGTGTTTATAATACACGCATCTACGTTTAAAAAATTGGTCCAACTCGCCTCGGATTAAGTAGTTCTCACGGTTCTTACAACTGGAGGTGGTTCTTATTTTAGCGCAATTCTATACATATATATATATATATATATATATATATATATATATATAGGGGGCTGCTAGAATGAAAACCACCCCGAGTTGTAAGAACCGCGAGAACTACACCCCACGGAGCGCCGTTCGCCATGATTTTTTTTACAAGTAGATGTGTGTATTATAAACACAGCCGTAAAAAATCATGGCGAACGGCACTCCGTGGGGTGTAGTTTTTTACACCACAAGTTTGGTGTTTTTTAATTTTTTTTCTTTTTTCTTTTTTTTTTCACCAAACTTGTGGTGTAAAAAACTACACCCCACGGAGCGCCGTTCGCCATGATTTTTTACGGCTGTGTTTATAATATACACATCTACTTGTAAAAAAAAAATCATGGCGAACGGCGCTCCGTGGGGTGTAGTTCTCGCGGTTCTTACAACTCGAGGTGGTTTTCATTCTAGCGGCTCCCTATATATATATATATATATATATATATATATATATATATATATATATATATATATATATATATATATATATATATATATATATATATATATATATATATATATATATATATATATATATATATATATATATATATATATATATATTGACAGGTGAACTTTACAACAGACGGCTAATTTACACACGCAAGACGCAGGCCCGCCACCACTCATTACCAGGACTATGTTGTGTTAACCGAGCCCATGCCTGGTCGAGAGGGGCGTTACACTGTCCCCGAGAAAATTTCCAGCCTCCTGCCACATGACAGGAGTTGCACCCTCTACAAGAGCCGACCCTCTAGAGTAAATGCACTGTAGTAGAAAACTCGGGTATGATCAAGAGTCGAACCTAAGTCCTTCCCCATCATTTCCAGATAGCTAGAACTATATGACGTAACCTTTTCGTTTAAACACATTGCGGCGCCCGGCGGTTTAGCACCTCATTTATATTAAATTACTAATTACTAATTATTACTAAGACAATAATTAGCAAACTTGTTTATTACATTTTCATATAACAAGTTGCAATAGCTCATTCAAAGATGTTTTATAAGTTGTTATCTTGCAAAAAAAAATTAAAAAAAAAAAAACTAATGATAAGTGTATGGGACGGTGCGATTAACATTTGATATAAATAGCTGGAGAGTTTAAATAAGAAGATTTTTTTGTAAGAATAAAAAAGAAGAAATTTCAACCAATAAAAATGATTCATTTTAGTTCATTTACTTTTTGCATTTAATATTAGTGTAAGGGTATATTGGTAAACTTAGATGGATCATTAATTGGTAGTCTTCCTTTTTAATAGCTAACTACATTGAATTTGTAACTTATTTTCAAAAAAACATATTTTTCAAAAAAAGAAAAAAATATATAATTTAAAGTGTAGCATAAATTACGAGGTGTGTATGATGAATTGCGAGCTGTGTAGGATAATTTCAATATGTGTAGAATAAATTTCAAAACGTGTAGTATAAATTTTGATGTGTGTAAGCAAAAATTTAAGTGTAGAGGATGATAGTGTTTATAACTAATTAATTAGTCAAAGATAATAATAAATGAGTTGAGAGAAAAACTATTTAATATTTTACATTTGTACCCTTGTTCTTTTTCTTCTTAAATGAACCTTCCACATAGCTAATAATATAAAGAAGAGTCATGTACTCAATATAAGTTGTGTTATACTATATCCTAAACGTATTACATCATTTTGGGTTAATTTACTTAAAAACAATTAATCTATATGGACTCTCTACATACATAACAATGAGTGACATCACCATATAAGTCATAGAATTAAGAGAAAAATGCCCGGATAGTCCCTGTGGTTTTGCCTTTTTTCACCTATAGTCTCCAACTTTCTAAAACTACTTGAATAGTCCCCAAGTTTTCATTTTTTGTTTCCGGATAGTCCCTGGGTCTAACTTCAGTTACTTTTCTCTGTTAAGTGGGTGTTAAGAGGGTGTGGAATGACAAAAGTACCCTTTCCTTAAAAGGCCAAACCACAGGGACTATCCAGGCATTTTTCTCTTTTTATTTATAAAACCCCACCACCACATTTCATCTTCAACCTCCACCCACCATCACCACCCTCCACCATCACCCTCTCTCTCCCTCTCCAATTCCGGCGAAAGTCCGGCTACTCACGGTGGAACCAGGGTTTTCCGGCCGTTTTTACGGAGGAACCAGGGGTGTACCCCCCTTAAACCGCACCTCCCGAGACCTTTTCCAGCGTCAGTTTTCCGATTCGAGCTGCGGGGATGACACTTTCAGCTCCGGCAGCTGCGTTTCAACAGGTTCACTCCGGTAACATCTGAACTCGTCATCTTCTTCATCTCGTTTTTCATTAGATCCTTTTGGATCCACCCCTTTTCTGGTTCCTTACGTGATTTACAGGTGGTAGTCTTGGATACCGGATTCGGTGAGAAATCTGAGGTGGCGAAGTTTTCGCGCTATAGGGCGGAAACGGCGGCGGCTTGACCAGGGGTGGTGAACTTAGCGGATCCGGATCGACGGTTGGAAACAGGGGTGGCTAAATCGTTGAAGAATAAGGATTGACGGCCGGTTGATTTGGGGGTTCTGTGAATGGTTGAGCACATTTTGTTTGGTTGATAGTTTGATCCTCTGGTTGTTGAGTATTTGTAAACGAATGGAATGAAAAAGAAAACAAAACCCTAGATGGTGATGGTGGGTCGTGGGAGAATTGATTCATACGAGGGTTTTGAATTTTTGGATTAAAAGTTATTGGAATATTATATTCGTTTTGTGTGTGTTATGTTAAAGATTTTTTATTTGTTTAGGAGAGGTCACGCATCGGGGAAACAGCCACTGTGTTATGATGGTAGAGGGTGGAGGAGGGTGATGGTGGGTGGAGGTTGAAGATGAAGTGTGGTGGTGGGGCTTTATAAATAAAAATAAAGAAAATGCCCGGATAGTCCCTATGGCTTGGCCTTTTAAGGAAAGGGTATTTTTGTCATTTCACATCATTTTAACAGAGAAAAGTAACTGAAGTTAGAACCAGGGACTATCCAGGAACAAAAAATGAAAACTTGGGGACTATTCAGGTAGTTTTAGAAAGTTAGGGACTATAGGTGAAAAAAGGCGAAACCACAGGAACTATCCGGGCATTTTTCTCTAGAATTAATTATCTCAAAGATTATTGATAACTTATATGAGTTAGTATTATAAATATTGTATAACATAATAATACAAACGTCATAATTACAAAAGTATAAATGTGCAATGTGTTTTTGTTCATATATGTAAACGAAATTCAAGTTATAATGTATTTATTCCATTTTACTAACAACGAGTCAACAATGGCGCCCATCTCAAATAGTGATTCATATATATACTTGACTTACTTATTTAAGAAACTAGTTGGTGCCCCGCCCGCGTTGCGGGGCGATGACCGAATAATGAGCAAGTGTTAGTCAGCTCATTGACACGATAATTAAATCGAGTCAACCAATTAAAACAAAACACTTTTATAGTTTTGATAACAAAAACTAAAACAATGACAATATTGTAATTTTTAACTGAGGGAAAGTTGTATTTTTTGACTGGGGTAAAATCGTAATTTGACAAAAGCTAAAGTAATGGCAGTACTGTAAATTTGAACCTGGGGCAAAATTGTAAATTTTCACAGGGGCAAATTCGTAATTTTTAACTTGGGGTAACAACGTAATATAAATTTGAACTAAGGGCACAATCATAATTTTAAGCTTGAGGCAAAATCACAATTTTATTTTGAACCGAGGGAAAAATCGTAATTTTGAGTTGGGGGCAAAAACATAATTTTATTTTGAACTGGGGAAAAAAGTAATTTTGAATTGAGGGCGAAATCACAATTTTTAAACGAGGAAAAATCACATTTTTGAACAGAGGGCAAAATCGTAATTTTTAAGTGGGGGCAAAAACAAAATTTTATTTTGAACTGGGGGCGAAAAGGTAATTCTGAGCTGAGGGCAAAACCACAATTTTATTTAGAATGGAGGGAAAAATCGTAATTTTGAGCTGGGGACAAAAGCGTAATTTTATTTTGAGCTGGGGGCAATACCGTAATTTTTAGAGAGGGACAAAAACGTGATTTTAGAATGGATATAAAATAATAAACTTGTTAGTCCAATGGGAGAGTGCCAGGCAAAGTCGTAGTTTTGAGATGGGGACAAAAACTGTAATTTTATTTTGAGCTGGGGCAAAAACGTAATTTTATTTTGAGCCGGGGGCAAAAACGTAATTTTAAAATGGATATAAAACAATAAACATGTTGGTCCATTGGGGGAGTGCCAGGCACTGCCAGGCACTATTCCCCTCACTTGTATTTGTATAGGTAGGAAATAGGTAAAGAGCATGGCAATGCACGTTTCAAGTCAAATAACCATTTGTATTAAGACGTTTTGTACAAATAGCATTAGTGTGTAAGATTAAATATATTTTGGTATAATATTTAATCTAGTAGCCATTATAATCACCTACATTATATGGATCAAAATATATAAAAATCCTATTAAATAATTAGTTGGTAATTGTTGAGGGGCCTAATTACCCTTATTAACTAATTAGGGTTTCCTCCTGGGTGCATATATAAGGAGAACAATGTGGAGGTTAAAGAGTTAGACAATTACACAAACCCTAATAACACATAACATCAATCTCGCCTCCCTCTCCTAACCGATTCCCTTGTCGGTTTCTCATCATCACCATCATTAGATTGCACCCTAAGGAGGAACCAGACCAAGATGACAATCATGTCAAACCTTATTGCTGCGTCTCCATCTGGATTCTCTGCTGGCCTGTGCTGATGCAATCAAAGGTATGTTTTCATGTTTTTCCATTATGCCTAAAACAGAACTGATCAACATGTGGTATCAGAGCATATGTTGATTAGTCAGTTCTGTTTTTCGTATCCATTATTCTGGGATTGAGATCTGGAAAACATAAGTTTTGAAAATTTAATGAACATCAAGGCTGGTTTCGAGTCTGATGTGCTGAGATCATTTTTTTTCGGAAAAAGAATGTTATATAAATGACTCGAAATCATAATGGTTAAAATCAAGACCGAAATCTGTTTATAAAGAGCCTTAAAATTCAGGTTTCGGGTTCCAGAATCATGTTTTTTATTGTAGGGTTCATCATGTTCTTAGGAAAATTCGGATATTCCGTTAAGTTTTGGAATATAATTTGGATTTTTGAGTGTTATTTCCCTGTTTGATCCAATTTAATCTGTTAAGTTTATTATCAAACTGTTAAAAGATATACAGTTATAATTTTCGAAATATTATGATAAAATTAGATCATCACTAAAACAGGAAACCTTATCTCAAAATCCCTAACAATTCGAATTTTCGGTTATGTTTTCACATTAATAGCTGTAACAGAAGTTTCGAGATAAGTTTTAACCACCCGAGACAAAGGTCTCGACTCGAGACCACAAGAACTTGACTCGAAATCATAAGTGTTCTCAAATGTTTATAACTCGAGACAACGATTTCGACTCGAGATCATAAGGTCTCGACTCGAGACCACTAAGGTTTCGACTAAAGGCTTCAATCTTCACAACTCGAGACCATGGTTGCGACTCGAGACCTCATAAGGAGTCGAGATCTCATAATTCACAACAGTCGAGACCATGATTACGACTCGAGACACTGAGGTTGCGACTCGAGACCATTAATGAGTCGAGACCTCATAATGTTATAAGCTGAGTCGAGACTTGACTCGAGATCTAACTCGAGACCTCATAACTGAGTGGAGATCTCACTGGAAACCTCATTATTTTTGGCTGTTTAATGTGAACTAAGACTTAGCTCGGGGCTCCGCCCGAACGCCGTGCTAACAGGTGGTTTGCTACTAAATAATTGGTTTTTGTAATTACTTAGTTAATTAATAAGGATCAAATAATGTTTTACAAAACCAAAATGGCTTAACTTGAATGAGCTTCTGATGTATCATTTTTGGCCAAAGCTGATTTGATACATCTACTTATCGTTCAAGTATTACGAAAGCTATGTTAAGTGTGCATCATAAACATGAATGTCTTAATATCTGGCCAAAGCTGATTTAATTCCTTCATAGATGACATACTTAACAAGTGCATAACTAAAGTGATTGTCTCAATTTCTGGCCAAAGCTGATTTGTTACAACCGCTTTGCACACATGCTTAAATGATTACATTTCTGGCCAAAGCTGATTTGTCTTCGTTTAAGTAGAACTTTAAATAAGTCTATTATTTTGATGTTAGTAATAGACATATCACAACCTCGTCACATAATGATCCTTATATTAATGATCCTTAATTAATTTTTATGATCATTTCGTCTGCCTTATTCTTAGTACCCATAATTTTACTCACTGTAGTTTTCTTCTATAAATCTATATCTCATCCACTCTAATTCCTATATCTAATATGTTTTGCTTTACTTAAAGTTTCTATAAGAATTAGCTCTTAAAATTAAATCTTAATTATCTCTTAAGACACTATAATCATATTGCTCTCTTCTGATAATGATTACTACAGAAGAAAAGTAGAGCATGATTAATAGGACAAATCGAACACGATGTCTCTTATGATAATCAAGAACTCTCTAACATAAGTGCTGTCACTAAAAGGGTTATTTCAGATTAAGTCTTTCCTAAGACTAATCTATAATTATGAAATAATCACAAGAACTCCTAAGATGCATGCCTTCATTTAAAATTATGAACTATAAAGCTAAGTGGTATATGTGAATAAATAATAATGTACAATATCATGACCCATAAAGTTAAGGGCTTACGCATGGAAATAAGTACATTTTTCCAGTACATTACATACTAAGATTTTCACTTGTACAATTTGATGCCTTATGAATCAACTATAACACTCAAAAGTATCAAAGTATAATGAGTGTGTTGACAAGCAACATATGTACAAAGAAATAAATGTTTGAAGCTGGAAAATAAGTTGTTACTCACCTTACAACCACTTAAACTTTAAAAGAGGATTGTTCTAAGGTCCATAGACAAAATACAAGTACAAAATCCCAACTCTAAGGTTCTTCAAGGGAAAAATCTCACTGCATAATTATGCCATTAGACTAGGTATAAGCAACGAGACTATCCATTACTCTAAAGAACAGTTGGATAAGTTAATTAGGTAGTCATTTCCTAATGATATTTAAGTCTGATAACTTTAATATTCCTATTAACACATGATTAGTTGACTCTAGTTTTAAACGTTTCCTTACCAGAAGTCAACAAATAACTAACATGAGAGTTAGTGACAAAATTAAATGTTAAGACTATAAGAACCATAATAAGCAGTCTTCTAACAACGCTTTTCGATACCTTATATATTCTGAAGATTAATCAGAATATAGTATCATAATTAAGCAATGTTATGAATGTTGTGAGGTTTGCATAGTCAACATAAAGTCACACTTATCTTAAACTCTCATCTTATTTGTTTTAAATATCTGGATTGAAACATTACTAAGATAAAACTAGATGATACCTTACATTTTCACAACTTTTGTTATCATGCAAATGAGAATTTGACAAAAGGAAAATGAGACTTACAAATTTCATCCATTATAACCAAAATTCATGAGAAATCATGACATGGTTAATGAGGATGATTTTTTCATCTAATCTCATTCTAAGTGATTTTAAATCATGACGTTACAGCCCTAAATATTACTTGGCTTAAGGAATAAGTATGGGTCCATCATAAGTCATTCATTGACATTCGTGGAACTTATTCCAAATAGAATATTCAGACATAATTCATTTATCATTTAACAGACTATCAACTTGTATCTAAATTTTGTCGCATATGGCCCACGGTCTTAGAAGAAATCTATTCATATATATACTTAATAAGATTTCTATTATATATGTCCCTAAAGTTTCTTATGATATCTGGACATTAAAGAAATCAAATAAAGTCTAACGTATATATGATAGGTTCCCACGTCACGTAGCTCATTGAAACTTCTCTTGTAGCATTTTAGAGATATTAAAGATTAGTGGGAGCATTAAGTGTCTTAATAATAACTTGCAATAGTTGCAAGAGGTGGGGGAGTGAAAATTTAACATTACCTAAATTTACACCTCTTGTACAAGACACTGCTCCATCTTGACACTGTTCTATCATAACTTGTCTCCTTAAAATCTAATGCTACTCTTACAAAAGTTTCATTGTTGCTTAATTGTGGGCACACTTAGATTTCTTACCTAAACTAACATAATCCTCAACAAGAGAAACTACAACGACTAACGTCATTAACTTGTTTCTCTATTAGAATTTGTTGGTCGTTACATATTGACCCTAAGCATGCTGAGTTCCTAAAGATTTCTAAGGTCAGTGGGAGTAGTCAAAGTCCTTATCATGACTTGCAAGGAATACAAGAGGCGGGGGGAAGAGTGTCATTAAATTTCACTCCGAATTTAACTCCGATTACACCTCTTGTACACCATACTGCACCAACTCTTTCAAACTTAGAATGAAAATGATAGCAACCTAACCCAGAGCAAATCCATAAAACTGAAACTTCTAATGAACCCAATAATCAACTCAGGAGGTCATCTAGGTTTAAAAGCCTACTAACTTTGATGATTACATAACCTCCCTAACTGAAGTTGAAATGGATTTTGGAAAAGT
Organism: Helianthus annuus; assembly: GCF_002127325.2. Classification (NCBI taxonomy): domain Eukaryota; kingdom Viridiplantae; phylum Streptophyta; class Magnoliopsida; order Asterales; family Asteraceae; genus Helianthus; species Helianthus annuus. The sequence goes on from NC_035435.2 coordinate 147,588,409, forward strand.
TTACTGATCCTATCTCTTCAAATTAAGCCATTAGTGTCAATTAATCTTCTAAATGGAATAAAACAGTTTTCTAGTAAAATTGATTTTATGTGTTCGTATAACGTTTGGGATTTGATTGAGTTACCTAAGATTGTTCATAACTAAACCAAATCCTGATATATATAAACGTTAAGACACTAAGAAACATGATTGATTGTCAAAGGTTATACTTAGGAAGAGATAAATTATCAAAGTTTTCTTTGAGGATCATCACTGTTCTAGTAGCTTATAATAGTTTAAAGTTACATTAGATGAACATCAAAAACAATTTTCCCTAACAAATGGCTGACATATTTACATGTTCATAAAACAACCTGAAAGTTCCAAACTGAAGGTTAAAGAACATTTTATTTCTAAGCCAATAAAATCTATGTATGGGTTAATGCAAACATCATAATGTGATGAAATCTTAACGTAACTATTTTCATCAACAACCAAGTGGATTAATGTACATACCTCAAAATGAGTGGGAGCAACTAAGATAAACTTGTCTATATAGATGATATTCTTTTGAAAAGTATATGTTACACAAGTCAACGCATTGTTAACACAAACTTTGATATAATAGATCTCAGAGATATCTCTTACGTGATTGATATCATAACATACCGAGATAGACCCACTGGGACATTAATTCTGTTCCATAAGTTTAACATTAAATGGGTCATTACATATGTAACAAACAATATTGCTCTCCTTCAGAGGATAATATGGTAAATGAGATTATTTATTTACGCTTCATTAATTAGAAGCCTTATGTAAATTCAAGTCTATACTCGTTTAGATACTACTCACATTGCAACACACTAGATATGTCTAGATTAATGTGAGGCATCTAATGGAGTATTACAATATCTTTAAAAGAAACGAGAGGCTACAATTTAAAGAAGAAGTGAGAATTAAAACCGGTTTATTACTTTAACTTTGTGATGTTCAAAGATGACAAAACCTATCTCATGGAGGAGTCATAATAAACTGATAATAACAACCTAAGTTATAATGACATAATATCGTCACTAAATGTTGTTGGAAATTTATCAGTGTACTCATAAGTTTATTAACTCCATATAATTAATGTTTTGAAGACTTAGTGTGATAAAGTCAGTTACCATGACTCCTTGAACAGTAACAGTTCAAGAGGTGCTGCATTAAATTTCGATACGCAATTAATTATTCGTTTATGAACGAATTGAGGAAACTAAGTTTTGTGTCGAATACATTCATGATATGCTTAAGGATCCTATAACTGAAGGGCTATTACCCATAAGTCTTATTAAGAGAGCTCATAGACGCGTATTAATTAATGGCCTTGCGCAATTGCATATCGTACTATGAATGACTAAGTATTAGTTAATTTTCCTCATCAGTTTGATTTTGTATGTCTCTAAGAATATGTCAAGTCAACATAATGGCATATAGACAAATAAAGTTACAAATCAAACAAAGGGCTTATGCGTATTTTGATCATGACGATTAGGTTTTAAATTAAGGCTATAGTATGATTAATGGGGGTCCTGAGTCGCATAATGATTCAACGGCTGTATTTCTTTGCTATAGTACTTGTTTAAGGCTAAAATGAGTGTTAACTCCTGATCAGGCTTATCTAATACTCATAGTAAATGATTACTCGGCTAAGTGGGAGAATGTAAGATTAAATATATTATAGTATAATATTTAATCTAGTAGCCATTATAATCATTTACATTATATGGATCTAAATATATAACAATCCTATTAAATAATTAGTTGGTAATTGTTGATGGGCCTAATTACCCTTATTAACTAATTAGGGTTTCCTCCTGGGTGCATATATAAGGAGAATAATGTGGAGGTTAAAGGGTTAGACAATTACACAAACCCTAATAACACATAACATCAATCTCGCCTCCCTCTCCTAACCGATTCCCTTGTCGGTTTCTCATCATCACCATCATTAGATTGCACCCTAAGGAGGAACCAGACCAAGATGACAATCATGTCAAACCTTATTGCTGCGTCTCCATCTGGATTCTCTGCTGGCCTGTGCTGATGCAATCAAATGTATGTTTTCATGTTTTCCATTATGCCTAAAACAGAACTGATCAACATAGTGAATATTCCCTTTTAACCTAATGTTGAGGATTCACACCTCATTATCACTAACTCAGTATTTAAGCGGACTTTAAGTGGTGGAGAATTTAGCATTTAGGGAGTGTTTATCATCATTCTTAAAAAAATGACTTATGTTAAGGATTACAATTACTTAAGTACGTGTATGGTTTGGGTTCATCCCGTATGCTGCATACGGTATGCATAAAAATCGAAAGATGTGCTCCACTACTCACAATTAGGCCACAAGGAATGCTTGCCTCATAGGCAACACTTGTCACAACCCTCGCTTCTCCAAGTCACTAAGTCAGTGTCATATCAACTTCTCCACTACTTACCAACCTTTTGCCACGACTTACAAAACCACATAAAATGTAAATGCTTCTCATGCCATAGCCAATTTTTAAATTAAATTTACAAAGGTTTAGGTAGTCTAGCTGGTTCAAAATCTGGTTTACAACCCAAATCTCATGACTTTGAAACATGTCGGCAACATATTTTTTAACCAATTTTGTTAAAACTAAATTAAAAAAACTAACCAACATGTGATTGTTTGATTTGGTATTGAGCCCACATCTCTCTCTCTCTCTCTCTCTCGCCTTGCGGTATCATGGACAAACCAATAACCCCACTTGCCAATTGCCACAACTTGCAGAAGCCCAAAGAATGAAAGATGTCGATTCACCGTGTGTTGTCCGAAAACACAGATGTGAATTTATCACTACACTCTAGGGATGAGCACGGTACCCGTTCGGTATCGAACCGGTACCCGTACCGAAAGTATCGGTATCGAAAAAAGGGAAAAAGTGGTACCGGTACGGTACAGGAACTTACCGGTGTTTTACCCGTAAACGCCGGTACTGTATCGGTACCGAAAAACGAAGAAAATAGGAACCGGTACCGGTACCGAATATACCCGGTACGGTTCGATACCAGTACCCGATACCAAATGCTCATCCGTACTACACTCTGTGTGGCCTTAGATTTATCAATTCAATATAAGTTTAGGTAAAATGTATATATAATAAGGGTCAGGATATACTAGGAAGTTTATTTGGTAAGAAATATATGAAGTAATCTTGACCATCTATTTAGTAATCAAAGGCTAAGATTAAATGAGTGAAATTGAACAAAAGAAAGGAGGCGCATGAGTTTGTGTAGGGGTATTCTAGTCCATCCAAAGCAACAGTTTCTTTCTCCTCCAATCTCGCTTCGTCTTTTAAACGTTAATAACTCTTTCATACGATATTATTTTTTATAAAAATTGCACCATAAAAACGAGCGTTTTTTTAATCTTTAAAACGAGTATACTATTGTTATACTTTTGATTTTTTTTTTCCGAAAACTCAGATACGTAAAACACAATGAAACCTAAAATAAAGATTTTGCAATTGCAGGTTCTAAAACACAATGGGTTTTAACATGGTCATGTTTATGTTTTAACATGGACATGCCTTTGTTCCAACATTTTGCACTCCAGATCTCTAAAACGTAATGGGTTTGACTTCTATTTAACATGGTCATGTTTCTGTTGCATAAGTTTTTTGTTCCAATATGATCATGGTTCTATTTTAGCATAATCATGTTCTTTAACAGATGTTACCTCACCTCCAGGTCTAAAACACAATTGGGTTTCACATGGCCATGTGCAATTGGGTTTTTGTATGGCTATGTTTCTGTTTTAACATGGTCATGTTTCAACATGATCATGTTTCTCTTTTAACATGATCATGTTCTTTCAGTTTCTAAAACGAACTCCAGGTCTAAAACGCAATATGGTTTTAACAACATGATCATGTTTTTGTTTTAACATGATCATGTCAGTTTAGCGTACAGGTCTAAAACACAATGGATGGGTTGGGTTTCACAACATGATCATGTTTCTGTTTTAACATGATCAGGTCTAAAACGCAACCTTTAACAACATGATCATGTTTCTGTTTTAACATGATCATGTCAGTTTAGTGTACAGGTCTAAAACGCAATGGTTGAGTTTCACAACATGATCATGTTTCTGTTTTAACATGATCATGTTAGTTTAGTGTACAGGTCTAAAAAGCAATGGATGGGTTGGGTTTCACAACATGATCATGTTTCTGTTTTAACATGATCATGTGAGGTCTAAAACTCCAGGTCTACAACCTTTCACAACATGATCATGTTTTTGTTTTAACATGATCATGTCGGTTTAGTGTAATGTCTAAAATGCAATGGTTGGGTTTCACAACATGATCATGTGTTATGTTTTAACATGAACATGTCAGTTTAGTATACCCTTCCAGTTCTAAAACTCCAGGACAAAAACGCAATGGGTTGGGTTTCACAACATGATCGTGTTTCTGTTTTAACATGATCAGTCAAAAACGCAATGGGTTAGGTTTCACAACATGATCATGTTTCTGTTTTAACATGATCATATCAGTTTAGCTAGCTGTACCTCACCAGGTTCTTAAACGCAATGAGGTTTCACAACAATGAGGTTTCACATGTTCATTTTCTGTTTTAACATGGTCATGTTTCTGTTTTAACATGGTCATGTTTCTGTTTTAACACCACACCACACTCTACTCCAGTACACTCCAAATCTAAAACACAATGGACTAAAAACAAAAAAAATGTATTTTTTCCATTGTGTTATAAAACGCAATGGATTAAAAGCATAAAACAAACGTATTTTTCATTGTGTTATAAAACGCAATGGGCAAAAAAATACAAAAGAAATGTGTTGTTTCTAAAACGCAATGGACTGAAAACACAAAGAAATGTGTGTTTTCTAAAACGCAATGGACTAAAAAGACAAAGAAATGTCTTTTTTTCTAAAATGCAATCGACAAAAAACACAATGGACTTAAAACACAAAAAATGTGTTTTTCATTCTTTTGTAAAACGCAACGACTTTGGGGCTGTTTGGCAACTTCTGAATGGTTAAGTGCTAAACCAAGTCACCAATAAGAGATCTGAACCATTAAGTGTTGAACCAGTAAGAGGTCTGAACCGTTAAGAGCCAGAGTAATGCTTAACCGTTCAGAGGCAAATGTCTAACCAATTCAGATTAGAGACTTTAACCATTCAGAGGCAAATGTCTGAACCATTCAGACATCCGCTCGCGAAACAGACAGTCTGAACCATTAAGTACTGAACCAGTAAGTGGTCGGAACAATTAAGAGACTCATTAAGAGAAAAAAAAACTGCCCCTTAGACTATTACCGTTGTTAACTTTTTCTCAACCTAGATTGTCCAAATAAATTTTAAAATAATGAAAATTCAATTTTTCTCCACATCCCAATCGGCCAAGCAACTCAAGGTTGCCCATGTTCTTTGCCACTTTCCAAAGTTAGATTGGTTCCATTTTCTAATTTTCTTTTTTATTTTTTTTCTTAACTACCAATTACCCCAATAATTTATGATCGGCAGTTGGTCTTAATCTGATCAGTGCAGCAGCATGTAGAATAGCATGTCCCCATGCAGAAGATGGCAATTTGCATCTCATCAGGAGAGGTCTAACGATTATTTGTAATCGTTTAATTAATGATTCAGCTAAACCATTTTGTGTATGAACATTGTCGCAACCCCCGTCCCCTAACAACCCGGGAACGGGCGGCCGCGACCAGTTTAGGTGGCATCTTGTGTTTTATCAATTTTGGCAGCGGAAATTACATCAGGACCGTAGTTAGGAAATTATTTATCAGAGTAAAGTACCACGCTTTTAATACATTAAACACATGGGAAAAACCCAAGTTTCAAGTACACACATTTCTATAGGGATAAACCCTATTTTATTTAATAAAACATCTCTTTATTTTTAGGTAACTTTATTGCCACTTAAGCCTTCAGTGCTGTCCAGCTGGCTTCTATTTGGCTTTCACATTTTGTTACCTGAAACGTGTTTAAAAACATTTTGTCAGTGGGAAATACTGGTGAGTGAATCCCAGTTTAATCAAGTTTAAATGAAAACCATTGTACAATATTGAGGGCGGTCGCGCAATTACATTTGTTTCCAAGTCATACCAATTACCACCCACGGTACTGTCAACCCGACTTGTGGAAATGTTACTCCTCACAAGGTAGTAACAAATTTTGTATACAAAACTCCAACAAACCGACGATAATTGTATCCTTACAAATACTCAATAACTGTTTAATATATAATTAATCGTGTGAGGTTTTGTAAAAACAATTTGCAAAAAGGAGATTACTCACATTGTTGTCTTAGGTTTTCTGTAAGGGTTTCCTGGTGATTATCTATAAATTACACAAATGCACACGCGTTAGTATAATAACCCATTTTAACATTAGTAATACCCTCCCTGAGACGGCATTCCAACGACTACGTCAGACAGAACCACGACAGCCGTTACGGAACCCTAGATCAATCGAGCAGCGTATCTAATACGTATCCAGGGGTTATGATACTTACAACGGAGTAGAACTTCGTTATTTAGGGGGATGTTATACCCAAGAATTATATTAATTCTTCAGAAATTTAGAGAGAAAGAGCTCGTGAGCGATTTCGACTGAAGGCCCGGGCTCCCACTTTATAGGGCCAGATTTCGAGTTTCACGCGGCCCGCGTAAGACGTAGCAAGGGGCTTCGCGGCCCGCGAGGCTCCCTAGGGTAGGCCCTAGCTCGTCCGACTCAGCCCTAGCTTCGATACGCTGCACGACACGTGGCAGCACCGGGTGTCGCCCTGATCCCTTGCTCTCGCGACCCACGTAGGCAGTAGCCAAAGGCAACGCGCCCCGCGAGAGCCTTATTTTTCTTGTTTTTAATTAATTTTAACAATATTAAAGGTATTCGGGCCCTGTTTTCGCGTATGGGGTATATTTTAGGACATATTGGGGTATTTTAATATATATTTAGGGTGTCAGAAAAATTTCAGGAGGGTTGTTATATCCTCCCCACCTTATTTTAGAGCTCGTCCTCGAGATCTACTGGAACAGGTGTGGATATTTCCTTTGTATTTCTGATTCAAGCTCCCATGTATATTCTGGTCCTCTTTTGGAGTCCCATTTAACTTTGACCAGAACTAATCTCTTGTGCTTGAGGTTCTTAACTTTCCTGTCTTCAATTTGTAGAGGCCTCTCTACAAACTTTAACTGTTCATTAACCTCTATGTCCTTAAGAGATACTGCCAGTGATTCATCGACTAAGCATTACTTGAGATTAGATACATGAAATACATCATGTATTCCTGCCATTTCCTCTGGCAGTTGTAGCTGTGTCACGACCCCCGATCCCATCCTGGCCGGAATCGGAAGTTGCGAGCAGTTCAGTGGTACCGGTGATTATTTTGAAAAACATTGCAGCGGAAATTTCATCAGGACCGTGAGTTAGGAAAAATATCAGAGTTTAGAAACACCGGATTTTATTTAAATAGATGGAATAAATTCCATGTTTTACAAAGGTAGCTTTTAATAAAAACAATATTTCTTAATTTGATTTAATTAATAAAATAAGCCACTTCTTGAAGTCTTTTAGTGCCGGATCCAATCCTTACTCCAATCTACTGTAATTACCTGAAACGCGTTTTAAAAAGGTTTTGTCAGCGGGAAATACTTAGTGAATCATTCAGTTTACTAAAAACGACACATTTGTTATAATTCACAGTATTAAGGGTTTTTACATATGTTTATTATCAACCAACTTTCAAGAATAGGTATTTTTCACAGACCAGCTCTGTGACTGTGGTCATATCACCATTGGCTGTCCCAATGAGTGACGTATGTCACCTTAGGCTCGCCCACCTAATGTGAAGGAAACAATAATAATAATAATATTGTGCACAATACCCCACATACCGGCTGTAATTTGGTGATTACATAAACTTAATCACTGTAATTATAACTTTGAAAAATGATTTGGAGTATTGTAAAATAGTTGATAAAAAGAGAATGACTCACTAATCATCATGCAGGATTGAGTTAACAAACTTCTTGATTCTACTTTTCCCGATAATTAAGCATGCACTTTATTATTCTGGATCTTCTGATGATTTAATAGTTTGTTTGATTGTAAGGGTGTAGTTGGGAGTATTCTTGGTAATTAAATATATAGTTTAACAGAATGGAATACGTATTGGTGTAAAATCCAAATCAAACCTTAACGGTAGTCATGAGATTCGAACCTTAACGAATTTCACAAAAACCGGGTTAATGATCAATACAGCTTTTACGATAACTCACGAGATCAAATTCTCACAACGAACGACAAAGTGCGATACTTAAACTCATTCATCGAATTAACGACGAACGACAAAGTATAACCCTAATGTGGGCGGCACTTAAACATTCTTTGGATATATTGATCGCTCGGAAAATGAATCGTAATAGCGATTGAGTGATTATTGGTTAGAACACCAACGTATAGAGAGAAGAAGAAAAGAAATGAGCAAAGAAAAATGAATCCTAAGCTTCTTATTTATAGCAAGCAGGCAAGCACCTCAATTCATACTTCTGGTCGATGTGGGATAAGTTGACGTGCCTACCTACCTGTTTGACATGCTAGCTAGCTTGCTTATATATATTAATTCAGCTGCTTCACTCGTTTTTCTTGCATAACTTTTAAAATATAACGTTTTATAAAACGACGAATATGTCTTTAGAACGAGCATATTTTTATCTACGTTTTAACCTAAGTTTCATTAAAAACGGAGTAAGGAAAACAAATAATATATTTTATTATTAATATTAAACGTTCTTATACGACCCCATATATATCTATTTTTAATAGACCTTACTTAGCTTAATTAATCTTGTTAGCTTAATTAATATTGATTACTGATTAATTAATCATACTAAACTTAATTAGGGTTTCCTTATTGCATAATTATCATACTAAATATTAATTTTAGTGAGGGTTGTTACATCCTCCCCACCTTAATAAAAATCTCGTCCTCGAGATTTGAACTATGATATTTTCTTGGGGTTATGTTTCTTCTTTTAATTAAGAGGAATAATGTAGCGTGGAATGGAATCAAAAGATATTTTGAGGGGTATGAATTTTGAAAATAAAAATGATTTATAGAAACAACTGGATTCAATATCCGAAATGAACTTACTTTGATAAATTTGAGGGAGATTCTGAATTCATAAATATCTATTTGTGAATGGAATTATGGAAAATGATTTGTTAATGATTATCCGAAAATCAATATCGTTTACTTAAATGGTACTGGACAATAGAATTTAGTGTATCGTAATCTGAGTATATGATTGTACCAAGAATATGACAACTCAAACGAATGGCGTATCAATAGGGTTTATTATTAGCACAAGCTACAAATGTATTCGGACGCTACAAAGCGTTTGTAATGACCGAAAGAATTTCAATAATTATAATGACCGAATAAATTCACCGTTTTCAAAATTGAGAGTTTCAAGGAAGCGAATCTAGATATTTCAAAAGATGAAATGTTTAAACGAATGAGATGAAATGGTATAGTTTTTTCAAGGTGATTGGGTTCAAGGCAAAAGATATATGATCTAGAGATTCTTAAAATGAATGTGAAGAACTTTTTGGAATTAGTAAAATTCTTTGTCAGAAGAAAACTTACCTTGATTGGTATCAAAGGAAGACTTAAGATTGACCGGTTAAAAATGAAATGAAAACATGAAAATGATTCGTCCAATATTGAATTATGATATGAGAAAATCAATATGCTGCGATGGGTGATTTGTAAGAATACATGAAAAGACAATAAAGTTAGAGTATTTTTGTCTTAATACACAATTGTATTCAGATGATTTTAATCAAAATGTTTGATTAAAGATAGGTGATACTTTGATTTATTAAATTCCTTTTTCTTTTTATGTTATCATAAGGTAGAATAATAAATAAATATAGATAGGTTTAAATATCAAAACCCGTAGTAGTTTTGATAAAATCATGATATATGTTTTATAAATAGGTTTACCCAATATTCTAGAATTCATGATTATCATTTTTAAAATCAAGTATGTTTACTATAAAATTAGAGTATTTTAAATCATAAAAGTAGAATAATAAATGTTTATTTTAATATCGAGCATACTTAAATATTGGCTTGCGTAAATGACATTTGATATTTTAATATGTACATATTATAAAAGAATATTTCTATAAGTATTTAATAGTTGTGAAATATTAATTAAGATGAACATTTATTTATAATATGTTTTGTTCATGAATGTTTAGACAATTATTTAGATAATTTTGTTCGTCCCTTTAATTATTTTTATGAAAATATGTTTTCTCTTTACAGTACGAAGTATACATATTTTTATATATATAATAAAAATATTTTTTTTTTCATATAATTGAAATTTATTAAATAAGTATGATGACTTAATTTATATATATATTAAATAGTTATTATCATGGTTGGATATTGGTTAGTGCTGCCTTGTTTAAGCATAGGTGGCCAGTCCATGCCTAACTAAGGCTAAGCTATTCAATACATGCCCCTGATAATAACTCTAGTATCTAAAAATAATACTAACACTATTACTATTAATATATTATTACTTAATAATAAAACTAATATTAATTACCAATAATAAATGCATAAACTTAAATGAGAATATACTTCAAACAAAATTTTATACGTAAAAATATAATTTCTTTACCTTAATGGTTTTAACAAAATTTTTAATTACAGAAATACTATATTGTAAGTTTCTATATATAATCAATTAAGTCTATATAATTAATGAAAGGTAAGAAATACCATGAAAGGCTTGATTGGTTGTAAGGACTACGGAATTTAGGACATGAAATGGTGGATCATTAGCACACAATTGTGTTAAGACTCCCCACCTTAATAGGTAAGATTGCTTTTATAAAATAAATCAACAAAGCGGAAATATAAATAAATAAATAAATAATTAAATCCTAGATTAGCGCAATCTTCGAATTTGTGAAAATGTCATCACAAAGTGACCGTGATCAAAGAAATAATTCAGTGAAGTCGAAGGCCAAGAAAGCATGTTATGGTTCAAGAGAATCGAAGTGCTTGTTGGGATTATTTCGAATTTGAATATGATGGCTTAAAATATCATATGGGACTTTGAATTGAATACGAAATGTGAGCAAGTTCAAAATGATTGAACTTTGTTTAAACAAAACGGGTTCAAAAAAGTTTTGACATGGTTACAACAAAACCATGTATACCATTAAAAAGGAAATCGAGTTTTTCAAGAAATTTATCGATCAATAATCATTTTGCAAAACGCGGTTTACAATGCAAAGATCAAGTATAGCGAAATGATATTTGAGGTTGGATAAAATAATAATTTGGAATGAAGCCTTCATATGGTCTTCATAACTCTAAGGAACCACATGTACAACAAACAGTGCATGTGTACCGTGTAGATTTACCAAGAAATAATATAGATCAATATTCGCCATTATGAAAGAAATTCTCATTGTATGATGATCATTAAGGGAAGTAGCAAAAGTTTATTCATAGAGGTCAGAATTGCAACGAAGGAACTTCTTATCTGGAATTTCGTGTGATAACTATTTGTTAAATGACATTATCAGAGAATGAAGTGAAATGAAATAGGGGATTTGCAAAAATATATGACTTCTTTTGTTAATAATTATGACTCAGGTTAGTCTATGCACCGATGTTTGTGAAATATTGTTCCAATATACCTTAACGAGATTTTGATCGTTTGTAAGATCATGTGGCAAAATACCGCTTTTTGATTAGTAGTACTTTTACCGACAGAAGTAATATTGGTGTCATCGTGCCTAATTTATATTTTTCAAAGGTCTTGCCTTGGAAGTTGTGTGTGATAAACTTTGACGTCTGTGGACGTATAATTTAAGTTTCATGTGTTTTCTTGCGCATTAGCACAACTTTACATGCTTCTTACTTGCGTTCATAATTTATGGCGTTAATAATTTATGGCGTTAATAATTTATGGTAACGCATTGGTAATTCTTATATTTTTGATGGTGTCCTAACTTAATGGGTTTCCATTTATTATTGTTGCTCGAGTTACGAGGTAGATGATCAAACAAAATAATGTTTGATATCGATATAGGTAAGAGATTCTTGATAAAGGAATCTATATTTATTACTGACACATATACTTGTGCTTTATCCTTAATTATCAATTGTTATAGCTTTTGAAATTTCTTATAGATATACATATCTATATAATCATATATTTCACATGCTGTAATATACATACCCTTTATAAGGTTAATGTATTTAACAGATTCTTATTTCCAAAAACAAGTCTGATATCAGACCATGATACTTATTTAGGGAAATCTTGTCACTTGTTTGACATTTTATATACCCCATCTTACCCGGTTCGCACCGGAGAGGTAACTTCAGTATATCCGGATAAGCTGGAGAGTCTGCTATTCTATACCCAGTTTTGCCGGAGAAATTTTCTATTTCCCATAAATAGTATCTTTTCAAAATTTTAAAAGTGCCTCTTTTATTAGAACTTTTATCCAGAATCAAGGAAATTTGTATTCCCATAATATATCTTATTCTAGACCAAATAATATCAATAAGCAAGAAGCAATTAAGTACTGTTGCCTGCTAATCGTCATTCTTATGGAATACCAATATTGTACTTATATAAGTAATTTACCTTAAAGTTTATTTTAAGGCAAAATTCTTAAGTTTGAGTCTAAATATCATTCAGAGTGCTATCAGATAATATTAAGGTTCTAACTTTCCGTTTAAGCTTATGTACTATTATAAAACCTAATTGTTTTAAGTGGCTTAGCTTATACTAAGGCATCTTTTCTTATGTTTAAGTCTAAATGCTATCAGATGTGCTACCAGTTAATAGCAATCTCCTAACTCTTTTATTTAAGCTTAAGTATTGTTATCACAACACTTATAGGCTTAAAGCAGTGGCTTAGCTCTGATACACCTTCTGTCACGACCCCCGATCCCATCCTGGCCGGAATCGGAAGTTGCGAGCAGTTCAGTGGTACCGGTGATTATTTTGAAAAACATTGCAGCGGAAATTTCATCAGGACCGTGAGTTAGGAAAAATATCAGAGTTTAGAAACACCGGATTTTATTTAAATAGATGGAATAAATTCCATGTTTTACAAAGGTAGCTTTTAATAAAAACAATATTTCTTAATTTGATTTAATTAATAAAATAAGCCACTTCTTGAAGTCTTTTAGTGCCGGATCCAATCCTTACTCCAATCTACTGTAATTACCTGAAACGCGTTTTAAAAAGGTTTTGTCAGCGGGAAATACTGAGTGAATCATTCAGTTTACTAAAAACGACACATTTGTTATAATTCACAGTATTAAGGGTTTTTACATATGTTTATTATCAACCAACTTTCAAGAATAGGTATTTGTCACAGACCAGCTCTGTGTCTGTGGTCATATCACCATTGGCTGTCCCAATGAGTGACGTATGTCACCTTAGGCTCGCCCACCTAATGTGAAGGAAACAATAATAATAATAATAATATTGTGCACAATACCCCACATACCGGCTGTAATTTGGTGATTACATAAACTTAATCACTGTAATTATAACTTTGAAAAATGATTTGGAGTATTGTAAAATAGTTGATAAAAAGAGAATGACTCACTAATCATCATGCAGGATTGAGTTAACAAACTTCTTGATTCTACTTTTCCCGATAATTAAGCATGCACTTTATTATTCTGGATCTTCTGATGATTTAATAGTTTGTTTGATTGTAAGGGTGTAGTTGGGAGTATTCTTGGTAATTAAATATATAGTTTAACAGAATGGAATACGTATTGGTGTAAAACCCAAATCAAACCTTAACGGTAGTCATGAGATTCGAACCTTAACGAATTTCACAAAAACCGGGTTAATGATCAATACAGCTTTTACGATAACTCACGAAATCAAATTCTCACAACGAACGACAAAGTGCGATACTTAAACTCATTCATCGAATTAACGACGAACGACAAAGTATAACCCTAATGTGGGCGGCACTTAAACATTCTTTGGATATATTGATCGCTCGGAAAATGAATCGTAATAGCGATTGAGTGATTATTGGCTAGAACACCAACGTATAGAGAGAAGAAGAAAAGAAATGAGCAAAGAAAAATGAATCCTAAGCTTCTTATTTATAGCAAGCAGGCAAGCACCTCAATTCATACTTCTGGTCGATGTGGGATAAGTTGACGTGCCTACCTACCTGTTTGACATGCTAGCTAGCTTGCTTATATATATTAATTCAGCTGCTTCACTCGTTTTTCTTGCATAACTTTTAAAATATAACGTTTTATAAAACGACGAATATGTCTTTAGAACGAGCATATTTTTATCTATGTTTTAACCTAAGTTTCATTAAAAACGGAGTAAGGAAAAAAAATAATATATTTTATTATTAATATTAAACGTTCTTATACGACCCCATATATATCTATTTTTAATAGACCTTACTTAGCTTAATTAATCTTGTTAGCTTAATTAATATTGATTAACTGATTAATTAATCATACTAAACTTAATTAGGGTTTCCTTATTGCATAATTATCATACTAAATATTATTTTTAGTGAGGGTTGTTACAAACTTAGCTTTCCCCTTTTGAGGAATCTTACCACTCCTTTCCAAGGAGAGACTTTTAATAACACTTTATCTCCTACCTGAAACTCCAATGGCTTGCGTCTGGTATCAACATAACTCTTATGTCGGTCACGTGCTCTTTTCAGTCTTTCCTTGACTTGAATGATTTTGTCGGTCATTTCTTGCATTATCTCAGGTCCAGATAATTGCTTTTCCCTAATTTCTGCCCAACAGACTGGGGTTCGGCACTTTCATCCATAAAGTGCTTCGAATGGTGCAGCATTGATACTGGCGTGGTAACTGTTATTATAAGAAAATTCTATTAATGGTAGGTAATCGTCCCAGTTACCTCCGAAATCAATTACACAAGCTCTAAGCATGTATTCCATTGTCTGAATCGTCCTTTCGCTTTGTCCGTCTGTTTGGGGATGATAAGTTGTGCTTAGATTTAACTTGGTTCCCATGGCTTTTTGGAAACTTGTCTAAAAATGAGAGGTAAAACGGCTATCCCTATCAGACACAATTGATAAAGGAATTCCATGTAATGAAACTATTTCATTTACATATAACTTAGCTAATTATTCCATACTGAAAGTTTCCTTCATTGGTAGGAAATGAGCTGACTTAGTTAGCCTGTCTACAATCACCCAGATTGTATCATTACCTTTCCTTGTTTTGTATAATTTGGTAACAAAATCCATTGTTATCAATTCCCATTTCCACACTGGCATTTCTAACTGCTGCAACAAACCTGAGGGTTTCTGATGTTCAGCTTTGACTTGTGAACAGGTTAAACACTTAGAAACATAAGCTGCTATATCCTTCTTCATTCCTATCCACCAAAAATTCTTTCTTAAGTCCTGATACATCTTATCACTTCCAGGATGCATCGTATACTTAGACTTATGGGCTTCTTCTAATATACGGTGACGTAGGTTTCCTAATTTAGGTATCCACATTCTTTTCTTATGGAATCTCCAAATTCCATCAGTTCCTTGTTCTAATTCCTTAATCATTCCTTTTAACTTTTCAGTATCATCCTTGATTACTGATTCTTGTGCTTTTCTAATCTGCTCATTTAAATCTACTTGTAGATTTATTTAAGAGAACGTACCCTTTTACCTCATATTTAACTCCTTTTGCCCGAAGACGTACCTTAAACTCTTATGGTCTGTGAATATGGTAAACTTACTACCATAAAGGAAATGTCTCCAAATCTTAAGGGCAAAAATTATGGCTCCTAATTCTAAATCATGGGTTGAATAATTCTCTTCATGATTCTTAAGTTGTCTAGATGCGTAAGCTATAACCTTTTGACGTTGCATCAATACACATCCATAACCTAACTTAGAAGCGTCACAATAGACTACAAACTCTTCAGTTCCTTCTGGTAACGCTAGTATGGGTGTGTGGGTTAATCTTTGCTTAACAATTCTAAATGCTTCTTCTTGTTTTGGTCCCCATTCAAACTTAATGGATTTACAGGTTAACTTGGTTAAAGGAATGGCTATTCTAGAGAAATCTCGAATAAATCTTCTATAATAACTAGCCAATCCTAAGAAACTTCTAACCTCGGTTGGTGACTCAGGGGTTTTCCATTTAGTAATCGCTTCAATCTTGGTGGGATCTACATGAAGTCCTTCATGATCGACTAAGTGTCCAAGAAACTGTACCTGTTCTAACCAGAATTCACACTTTGAAAATTTAGCATAAAGCTTTTCTTTTCTTAATAAACTTAAAAGTGCGTGCAAATGCTTTACATGTTCCTCTTTACTTTTAGAGTAAATGAGAATATCATCGATAAAAACAATTATGAATTTATCCAAATATGGCTTACATATTCGGTTCATCATGTCCATAAATGCAGCTGGGGCATTGGTTAAACCAAATGGCATGACAGTAAATTCATAATGGCCATACCTTGTTCTAAACGCGGTCTTAGGAATGTCCTCTTCCTGTACCTTTAATTGATGATATCCTGACCTTAAATCGCTTTTTGAGAAAAATCTAGCTACTTGCAATTGATCGAACAAATCATCGATCCTTGGTTATGGATACCGATTCTTAATTGTGACATTATTCAATTCACGGTAGTCAATGCACATGCGCATTGATCCGTCCTTTTTGACGAATAGAATTGGCACTCCCCATGGCGATGAACTTGGCTGTATGAATCCTTTTTCTAATAATTCGTCTAACTATTTCTTCAGTTCCTGCATTTCTGCGGGTGCCAAACGGTAAGGTGCTTTGGCAATTGGTGCTGTCCCTGGTAGCAGATGAATTCTGAATTCGACTTCTCTGTCTGGTGGTAGTCCTGGTAATTCTTCTGGAAATATATCTGAAAACTGAGACACTACTGGAATATCTTTTAATTCTTTTCCTTTAGTGTTAGTGATTATAGAAATCAAATACACTATAGATCATTTTCTTATACAACTTGTTGTTTTCATCACAGAGATGAATTTTGTGGATCTAGACGGTTTATCTCCTTTAATTGTGATCTTTTCACCCTTTAGTGAATTTACTTGAATTGACTTTTGATCACATAAAATACTGGCTTTATTGGCTATTAACCAATCCATTCCTAAAATGACATCGAATCCTGCCAGATTCATTGGATAAGGGTTTGCAATAAACTTTTGATTTAAAAATTCTATTCTTGTTCCCTGCAAGATTTCAGAAATCTTAATGGTTTCCCCATTTGCTGTCTCTACTAGACATTCTTGTGAGAGTTTAGTTAATGGTTGATTGAGAAGTTTGCAAAATGAAGTATTAATAAAACTTTATTTCGCACCAGAGTTAAAAACCGGTAAATACCGGCCGGTTATACCGGTATTACCGTTTCCAGATGTAAATCCAGTACGAAACACGCCGGTAAATAAGTGAAATGGCATAAGGTTTGTACCGGCGGTAAAATCCGGTATACCGGTTTGAAACGTAATACCGGTACCGGCCCAGTGTTATTTTAGTTTGGGTTGTTACTTATTTTTATTATATATGTTACTTATCTTACGTAATTTTTATATATTATGATTATTCCTAACTAAAAGTTCTTATTTAATATTGTATGAAACGAAAATAGTTTATGTATTCAACACTCAAATGACTTAAACATATCGTACACTTTCATTTAAAAGGGTTTGTTGGAAAATTGAATGATTTTCGATTATCTTTTGGATTATTTTTTTTATTATGGATTTACTTTTGGATCATCTTTTAATATGTAATCATGCATTTTTTGATTAACTTTCGAGTTGAGGTTTTAATTTATGAAATTATAGAGTTAGCTAGTCAACCCGGTTAAACCGCTCGGTACAACCTGATTCAACCGATTGAACAATTTTTAGCCTAATCCGGTTTGATTTAAAAATCGGTTTTTAAAACGTTGCGTATGCATAAAAATCGAAAGATGTGCTCCACTACTCACAATTAGGCCACAAGGAATGCTTGCCTCATATGCAACACTTGTCACAACCCTCGCTTCTCCAAGTCACTAAGTCAGTGTCATATCAACTTCTCCACTACTTACCAACCTTTTGCCACGACTTACAAAACCATATAAAATGTAAATGCTTCTCATGCCATAGCCAATTTTTAAATTAAATTTACAAAGGTTTAGGTAGTCTAGCTGGTTTAAAATCCGGTTTACAACCCAAATCTCATGACTTTGAAACATGTCGGCAACATATTTTTTAAACAATTTTGTTAAAACTAAATTAAAAAAAACTAACCAACATGTGGTTGTTTGATTTGGCATTGAGCCCACATCTCTCTCTCTCTCTCTCCCTCTCTCTCTCTCGCCTTGCGGTGTCATGGACAAACCAATAACCCCACTTGCCAATTGCCACAACTTGCTGAAGCCCAAAGAATGAAAGATGTCGATTCACCGTGTGTTGTCCGAAAACGCAGATGCGAATTTATCACTACACTCTAGGGATGAGCACGGTACCCGTTCGGTATCGAACCGGTACCCGTACCGAAAGTACCGGTATCGAAAAAAGGGAAAAAGTGGTACCGGTACGGTACAGGAACTTACCGGTGTTTTACCCGTAAACGCCGGTACTGTACCGGTACCGAAAAACGAAGAAAATAGGAACCGGTACCGGTACCGAATATACCCGGTAAGATTTGATACCGGTACCCGATACCAAATGCTCATCCGTACTACACTCTGTGTGGCCTTAGATTTATCAATTCAATATAAGTTTAGGTAAAATGTATATATAATAAGGGTCAGGATATACTAGGAAGTTTATTTGGTAAGAAATATATGAAGTAATCTTGACCATCTATTTAGTAATCAAAGGCTAAGATTAAACGAGTGAAATTGAACAACAAAAGGAGGCGCATGAGTTTGTGTAGGGGTATTCTAGTCCATCCAAAGCAACAGTTTCTTTCTCCTCCAATCTCGCTTCGTTTTTTAAACGTTAATAACTCTTTCATACGACATTATTTTTTATAAAAATTGCACCATAAAAACGAGCGTTTTTTAATCTTTAAAACGAGTATACTATTGTTATACTTTTGATTTTTTTTTTCCGAAAACTCAGATACGTAAAACACAATGAAACCTAAAATAAAGATTTTGCAGTTGCAGGTTCTAAAACACAATGGGTTTTAACATGGTCATGTTTACGTTTTAACATGGACATGCCTTTGTTCCAACATTTTGCACTCCAGGTCTCTAAAACATAATGGGTTTGACTTCTATTTAACATGGTCATGTTTCTGTTGCATAAGTTTTTTGTTCCAATATGATCATGGTTCTATTTTAGCATAATCATGTTCTTTAACAGAATTTATCTCACCTCCAGGTCTAAAACGCAATTGGGTTTCACATGGCCATGTGCAATTGGGTTTTCGTATGGCTATGTTTCTGTTTTAACATGGTCATGTTTCAACATGATCATGTTTCTCTTTTAACATGATCATGTTCTTTCAGTTTCTAAAATGAACTCCAGGTCTAAAATGCAATATGGTTTTAACAACATGATCATGTTTTTGTTTTAACATGATCATGTCAGTTTAGCGTACAGGTCTAAAACACAATGGATGGGTTGGGTTTAACAACATGATCATGTTTCTGTTTTAACATGATCAGATCTTGCAGAAATTGCAGTAAGTGGAGCATTTTCCTGAATGCTTTTTCTTGCAAGCCTTGCAGTAAGGTCCAGAGGTAGAATCTACGTTCCTACGGTTGGAGTTACCATAGCGAAATTCCTGGGTAAGCCTTTGAGCTAGGTGCCTTCTCTGGTCTTCTTCTCGTGTATGAACTAACTCATATGTCAAGGTGTTTGCTAGTTCTACAGCTTCTTCTATGGTTTGAGGTCTAGCTGCCTTGACTACATATCTAATCTCTCCGATCAATCCCCAGATGTAACGGGAGATTAGTACTGGTTCAGGCGATGCAAGGGTTGGCACTATTCTAGCTAATGGGTTGGTAAAATTCCAAAGCTTAATGGTTTTAATTTCGGTTAATTACACGAAGTTACTTTCTAGAATACACTACTTTGATATGGTTTGTGTTTTGCAGGCATTGATGGGTTTAAGGTGCATTTTGGAGATTTACTGAAGCTTTGGGCGGATGCTAGAGAGAGCATAATTGAAGAAAATGCAAAAAGAGGCAAAACCGAGCTGAACTCTACGCCAGAAACAGTCCAAACTTCATTTTGGCTTATCCTGAGCTAGAAAATGAGTTTCGGGGCTTATAATATATGCATTTGGGGTAGCTCGACGAGACGAATCAAAATATAATGTTTTGAAAGGCCAGAAATTGACGCATTATCTTCTGCACACCGGCTGATTGGTAAAAACGGGATTTTTTAGAAAAAAAGTCAATTTTGAAAAAAAGGGGGAGTTACACTTGGACTTGAGTTTGAAACCACTTCTTGGAGCCATAACCTATCATCTCTTACACTATCATTCACCAACCATTCCATCTATCATCATCTCTACAATCAAGAATCACCATCAATCATCCCCAATTCCTCCATTAAACTCTAATTCTCCATCCATCATCCATCTCACTATTATTCTTCACCAAACCTTCAACATCCATCATTTCGCCATCCAATCAAGCTTCAAGATGAACCCTTCCGCGTTCCAAACATCCGGTGATCAAGCTTCTTCAACCATGAGCGGCTAATCATCTCGGTTTCACCCCGGTGTAGGTAGTTATTAATTCTAGGGTTTTGAATTGTTCTTGTTTTAACTTAGTGACAATTTGTATTTGGTTTTTGAAACTCTTGACAATAGTATTACATTTGTTACGAATTCGTGAATTGTCGAGCGATGTTAAAAGTTATGACTTCGCGAAACGGTGATATGTAATTGTACATTGTCATTGTTAGGATTTACTTGTGTTGATTACAAAGTGTCTTTTTGTCCGTTCTTCGGGGCGTTGATAGTTAGTAGCACCTAAGTCACGGTACACTAAATCCGTTAATCAAATGCAATTGAGTTGAAACTAGAACTTGTAGAAATCCTAGGTTAATAATTACCGAAACCGGGTGTGATTCCTTTTTATTATTATTGTTCTAGTATCCAAAATTCTTGCAATCGTTAAGTAGTAGTTGTTAACTAAGTAATTCAATTTCAGTAATCCAATTTCACATCTTTCAATTAAACGAAAACCCAAAAATACTTTAGCAAGCTTCATAAATTGTGACAATTGTTTATAATTCATTCGAATCCATACACAAACCACATACTCTTCGTGGATCGACCCCTTACTACCACTAACACATTGTTAAGGGTAATTTGGGCTTATAAATATTATCTTTGACTGGAGCGCGACACTCCGATCAAATTTATTTTGACGTGACCGTGTCGTCCCGATCAGTCAAAAACCCAATTAAACCTAGGTAGCTAGGGTAAGTCGGGTATCGTATCCACGAAGAGCATGTGGTCAGTATCGCACGACCCGTTCGATTAGTTAGACTATTTACAAATAATGTAAAAAGTGAATATGAAGATTGCTATTTTTATTTATTTGTTTGGTTTTTTTAAAATAAATCGAATGAACCGACAAATTGATGTTATCAAAATCAATTGAATATTAACTAAAATTGTAACCTAAACTAAAAAGTTGAAACAGGAAATTAGAATACGGATCACACCCGGTTTGATAATTGCAAGACCTAGGGTTTCTGCAAGTTTTTAGATTCAACTCAATTGTATACGATTAGCGGATTTAGTGTACCGTGACTTAGGTGCCAATAACTATCAACGTTTCAAAGAACAGATAAGAATGCACTTTGTAATCAACACAAGTAAAACCTAACCAAGACAATGCATAACTACACATAACCATTTCGTAAAGTCATAACTTTTAACATCGTTCGACATTTTACGAATACGAAACAAATGTAAACTATTGTCAAAGGTTTCAAAAATCAATACAAGTTGTCACAAAGTCGAATCAAAGAACAAATGCATAGACCCTAGAAAATACAACTACCTACACCGGGGTGAAACCGAAAAGACTAGCCGCTCATGGTTGGGTGGACGCGATCACCGGCCAACGAACACGGAACCATGACCTTGAGTCTTCAAGAGTGGTGGAGGTTAGGGTTGATGGTGATGATGGAAGGTTGAAGATGGTGGTGATGGTGGAATGATTGAAGGTTAGGGATTATGGAGAATTGGTTAGGGTTTTGATGTTAGAGGTGAAAGAAAGATGTTAGGTGTGGATTAGAGAGGTAGGTGTTAATGGTTGATTGGGAGTGAAAGAGATGATAGGTTATGGCTCCAAGAAGTGGTTTCAAACTCAAGTCCAAGTGTAACTCCCCCTTTTTTTCAAAATTGACTTTTTCTCTAAAAAATCCCGTTTTTACCAATCAGCCGGTGTGCAGAAGATAATGCGTCAATTTCTGGCCTTTCAAAACATTATATTTTGATTCGTCTCGTCGAGCTACCCCAAATGCATATATTATAAGCCCCGAAACTCATTTTCTAGCTCAGGATAAGGCAAAATGAAGTTTGGACTGTTTCTGGCGTAGAGTTCAGCTCGGTTTTGCCTCTTTTTGCATTTTCTTCAATTATGCTCTCTCTAGCATCCGCCCAAAGCTTCAGTAAATCTCCAAAATGCACCTTAAACCCATCAATGCCTGCAAAACACAAACCATATCAAAGTAGTGTATTCTAGAAAGTAACTTCGTGTAATTAACCGAAATTAAAACCATTAAGCTATGGAATTTTACCAACCCATCACATCCCCACACTTGTCTTTTGCTTGCCCTCAAGCAAATCTGTTTTTCACTTTCACGTGGGTCGAACAAGAGACACACTTCCCATTCTTGAGACGTAAGTTAAGGTCTAAAGTCATACCCAGTTCAAACTTTTTTACAATTTTCTCATATTTAGCAATAAATGATTAATCATGTAAAAGTGGTTATCCAAGATTAACCCGCCCGTGAAACTCACGTTTCATGCATGTCCCTCACAATGTTCACTCCCCTCGGTTTACAAGTTGGCTAATTTTCATGATGTATTAGCACTTTTAAAAAGTAATCGCTCAAAACCGATTAGAACACTGTAACACCTCGAAATTTTTGTGTCCAATGATGTGTTAACACGTGTCATTTGTTTACACGTGGCATCTATAATAAATAAAGGACTAATTTTGACAAACCTTGAAAGTATATAAATTCGAGGGTTATAAATGTCAACAAGGGTAAATATACTGTATAGTATCCCTAAATAATGCTTAAACCTTCAAACGAATAAATTATAGATCGTACAAAAACAAAACGCGGAAGAAAGTGAGAGATTACAAACTACAGGGGTTAACTGTGTCAACATGTTTAATAATACCTCTGAGTGACCCTTTAACGTCCCAAAGACTTTGTAACGGTATTATACCCTCACTAAAATAATATATATGAATTTCGCGAAGTTTCGATATGAAACGAGAAAGTTACGATCGAATTCGTAGAAGAAGGGTTAAAAGCGTCAATAGTGAAAGTTAAGGCTTTCAGAATAATTAAATAAATAAACCGGGGACTTTATAATGCGGGTAAATAACACGAGGCCCCTATCGGTAAATAACCGAGGGCCAAACCGCAAAGTTACCCCTTCAAACCCGAAAGGCCAGGTAAATCATTACGAAAGATTTCGTTATTAATGGCCGGATTCTGCAATCATTGCAAAAAGATTTAAAATTTCTGAAATCTTAACCCTACGCGGCCCGCATTGCATAATGGGTTAAGTTGAGGCGGGCCGCGAGCCTCCTCAACTACGCGTCTGATCTTCTAATCCCAGGCGGCCCGCATTGTAAACGCATGGAACCTCCATGCGGGCCGCATTGGACGCCCAGATGCAGAAACTTTGTGTTTTCTTGACTTTTGAGCATTGTGAACGATCAACCTCCAATAAATGAGGCATGGGTGCCCCCTACTCGACCCATACACCTCTGGGACACCTACCCATCACCTCTGGACTATTGTGGTGGTTGTAATGATCATAGAGGCTTGGCATTTGCTATAAATAGCCACCTTATGCAACATATCATTCACAACATCAAAACACACACCTCTGATCATTTCAAGAGCTCTCAAGTCCTTTTTCTCTGCTCCATATTCAAGTTCTAACTTCTGTAAGTTACTTTGATCATCCATTGTTCAGTTTATTAGTTTTTAGCTAAAAACCAAACCGTCGTAACTACGGTTTGACTTTACAATAAATCAGTAATGGTTCAGTCTTATGACGAATAAAAAGTGGTTATGAGTTGGTATTTACGTGGGTAATAAACCTCTAAAATGGTTCCCCATGATCACCACTCTAACTATGTCAAATGTCGAGTCAAACGTGCGGTTAAAAAGTCAACAGAAAGCTATTTTAGCGATTTATGCATAATCTGTAATGTATATGTTATGGAACCTGTTTTGACAATCATAAAACATGATAATAAGTATATAAAGCTGTTTGCGCTCGTTTGAATCGATCATTTACTATATTGAACCGGTTCGGAGCCGAAAGTCGCATAAGTTTGACTTTTGCTTTGACTTCGGTTCTGACCCGTTTTAGTAAGGTATAAATATACCTTAGGACTCTCTTAGGACCAGGTCACATGTTGGTATACGCCTCTGTGGTCGGTTCATGAGTTATCCGAATCTTTTACGTATTTCCGTCATTCGCCTAAAAGTTGACCGTAACGGCCTTTTAAAATTAAAACGAGTATTTCGGACACGTGAACGGACCAAAACCTTGCTTGTTAAATTATAAGCATGTCCTTAAAGTTTCACGTCAATCCGAGGCATAGAATGAGAGTTATGCTAAAAGGCGCACTTTTAAGAAAGTTTTATAATTAACGGCGCAATTAGCATAACGCCCATCTAACCCAAGTTTTCGTCACCAAAACCTTTACCCACTGTGGTAAAATAATATTTTGGGAATTTTAAAGATTTTTAATAATTTTTACCTTGCTCATAACCTGCGGTTATGGCTACGGTTCGGTAAATACCGAATATGCCCCTTTTTGGCCAAAACGGGAGTTCTACAAGGTCTTTTGACCCGATTCCAATTGCCACTGATTTTAAATAATAAATAAAGTATTTTAAGATTTATAAGCTGTTCGGGAAACTCAGATTTCCTGTAGAACTCGAAGAGCCCTTTTAAAGTCTTTAAAATGACCGAAAAGCCCCTACGGGGCATAATATAAACTTAAACTCGTTACGGGCATTATGGAAGGTATCCTACTGATACCAAAATACTTTTAAGGCATATTGACTTAGGAAATAAGCGTAGGACTCTTATGGTTAACCGTTTCGCCTATTTGCGCACACGGTACGGCTCATGGAACTAGTTTTCGTGCAATAGCCGATATGGGTCAAATTATATTATTTGAACCCCAAAATCCAGAGTATGAACTATAAACCCATATAAAACAAGTCACTAAACTTGTTGGGTCCAAATCATACTCCATTCTCGGTTTTCGCCTTTTCGTGCGAATTAACCATATCTATATATCGGAATCAACCGGTTTAAGCTACGGCTAATACAAGGACCGTTAGGATTCTAAGAGGTTAATTAAAACCTTCGTTCCAGATTAGGAGCCCCAGTAAAAGCTATCGGTGACTTGATCTAAATTAAGGATTTATACTTGCAAAGGTAAATACTTTAACTTATTTCCCCTATATGGGCTTGGGTTACGGTATATTAATACCGCTTGATTGAGCATTATATAATTCCATCGCTTAGGTGGTTAATTGATTAAATATGATCGGCTCATTTAAACAGTTTTGTTGCTTATAAGCCTTTGGGGGGTTTAATGACCGTTGTCCCGGATATCCTCGGCATCATTTTACGAAATGGCCACGACCATCGACATCCCGGTGTAGGCGTACACCCGGTATAAAGTGTCGACATTAAAATTAAAAGACGTAGCCGTTGGTTTTTATACTACGGTTTTACGCAAACGTGGTGTGTCTATAAATCTTTAACCCGGCACGACCCGGGCTACTGAACGCATAAAAGAACATGTAAAACGTTCACAAGATCATTATGAATTTTCCCAAGTTATAAAAGAGTTTGTGCCTTGTGCATTCAAATCAATTTTAATAAACATTTTTAAATGTGTCAGTTGAATGTATTTACCAGTGTAAACTGACGTATTTTCCCCAAAAAGATTAAGTGCAGGTACCTAAACGTAATTGGCTGGTATTAGCTCCCTAGCGTCGGGATAAGCCTCGCAAGCTTGATTGCAGTATCTAATGGAACAATACTTTACCTTTATTTACGATCCACTGTGGATATTCAACTTCTGTAATACGTTGATATTATCACCCGAGGTTGAAATATATATATTTATCTTATGCTTCCGCTGTGCATTATATAATTGTGTGTTTTGACTATATTGTTGCCAACATCGTCACGGTAATCCCCCACCGGGCCCACCGGTGAGTCACGTGGAAACCGGGTTGTGACAGGTTGGTATCAGAGCCAACATTGAGTGAATTAAACACTATCCTATTGTGTTTAATCTCAGTGACACAATTGCACATACTTGAGTCTAGACAAGAACTTAGGACAAATTCGGATTATTACTCCTTTTTGTCCTTATTTTCGATTTGATTTTTAAATAAGTTTTGGAGCAGGAAAATGCCACCCGTTATATTCCGAGGAAGAGGAAGGGGAAGAAGAGGCCGAGGAGAAATCGTGACACATCACGATAACGAGGCTGGACCATCTGGTACAAGACATCCTTCGATGACACGGAGCGAAGAGCCACAACGACGAAGAGATCTTTACGAACCCGCGAGGCATTCCACTTCGCACAGCTCGACGCCATCCTACCGGCACTCCTTTGGGCCAGATTCAGAAAATAATCCCAACATCCCACAACCTTCCTTCATACCTCTGCAACGTTCGGTTTCGCACCGGAATTATGACGACCCTACTCCATACTACATAGGTCAGTTTAATCCGGCTGACTACATACAGGAACCTTCAGGTTTTGTTCCACTAGGGCCTCAAGACCATTTTTCTGAAGATCCCATGGAGGAAGATGAGGATCCAACTGAACCAGCTCGTGGTACGCCCACGCATCCGATAGAAGTATCTGATGGATCTTCATATCATGGTCCGCAGTATCAAGGCCCAGACAGCTTTATGGCCTTGTTTGACCGACATGAGTGGTACAACACACCATCTCATCAGACATCGCAACCGAGACATCCACAGGATCCCTCTGAGGATTCACGCTTTGAGGCAGTTACGCCACCACCTCCGCCACCGGCACAACCAGTAATACCTGATCCGCCGAGGCGTAGGAGGACAAATGCTCGTATGTCTACACGAGGAGGAGGGGGTATCCACTTCAGCACTCCTCGACATTCTAGTAGTAGCCACTATCCGCCGCTACAAGAAGAAGGACCTTCAAGTCCTATACAGGAGGCGAACTCCGCACCTACTGCACGAAATTCGCCACCATTTGGGTATGACCAACCCATACCAGCTTACACAGGTCCAACGGCTTACAACCCGTTTGAACCATCACAAGCACAATACAACTACGGCTATGAGCGCGACCCATATGTGGTGTCGGCTAGATATAATGCGCGCTACCCTGACGGAGCACATGGAAACATGGGACCACCGGACTACTCAGCTCATGGGTATCCAATACCTCCCAGACCTCCAGTTCCGCATCAAGCGCCACAACCACGATTCTCTCCTCCTGAACAGGAAGAAATACTCCATCGACTAGATCGTGTGGAGAGAGAGTTCGAGGAAGAAAAGAAAAGCCATCGGGGATTTCTCAAGGGCTTGGCGAACCTACTAAAGGGCAAGAAGAAGAAACGTGACCACTAGCCCTTAATAGTCGTACTAATGTAATTTCTACTTTGAAATAAGTCCCTGTGTGGACAACTTATCGTATTTCAGTCCCTACGTGGACTTATCTTTAGTCCTTGCATGGACACCTATCTTATATTAGTCCCTGCGTGGACTTGTCACTTATTTTAAAACCTCTATGGAGGTATGTATTATTTGAAAGACCCGTTTAGGGCAATATGTAATTGTATTTGAGATTTTGGAATGTATGTTATGAGTTTTGTTTTAATATGTATGAAGATAAATCAAAACCATTCCTTTTACATTGATCTGCCTAAATAAAGAATCTTAAAAGGTGAAACCTAGCTTGGGGTCTTTTAAGATCTAGTCAAGATGGTACGACCTAACTGAAAAGATTCTGATTCCCTGTTAACCTCTGTACGCATGTTAACATTCATGGCAGATGTGATTCGTTATAATCACGCACGTCATTCCTATACAATAATCCTTTAAGGATTTCAAAACCCAACTAAATGATTTATAAATCGCGGGTTAAATCACCAATGAAGGTGATCAATATTATTAAGACATCCAATTGTGATGCAATGCCTACGGGCCAGTATTATAAAGACATCCATTAGTGATGCAATGCCTACGGGCCAGTATTATAAAAACATCCATTAGTGATGTAGTGCCTACGGGCCAGAATTATTAAAACATCCATTAGTGATGTAGTGCCTACGGGCCAGTATTATTAAAACATCCATTAGTGATGTAGTGCCTACGGGCCAATATTATTAAAACATCCATTAGTGATGTAGTGCCTACGGGTCAACCATATTAAGACATCCATTAGAGGTGTAGTGCCTATGGGCCATAATAATTGTCTTATAAAGACAAAAGGCAGTGGTAGTCTATGACTCTCTGTCAGAAAGAGATAAAAGAACTACGGTTCAACTCTATATGCCTTTGATTCTCTGAAATCTCGGCTAACATTATAAAACATCATCATGATTAGGCTTTATGCCGCCAATACTATTTATATAGTTAAAATAGGATATATTCAAATCCTAATATTTAATGAAATAAAAAGTTAACCAAATATGGTCCCTGTACCATGGTTGACAAATTGTCATAAAAGACAATCATATAATAATCTCCTAAATTAAAATTTTGTTATCTTCTGTAACAGATTCAAGTTACAATGGCGGATCCCAATGGAGAGAACAGCCACACGAATGAAGATGACTATGACAATGCGTCAGTACATTTGACAGGCGCACAGCTAAAGGCTCTGATTAACAATGCTGTTCAGGCAGCTATTGATCGTCAACATACTGAGTCTCAAGGCAGAACTGTGTCAAAACCACCCTCTAAACCAAAGACACACTCCAAACCACCCTCTGAACCCAAGAAAGATGACGACAAGCACTCGTCTACTAAGCACAGCGTTCATCGCGATAGAGAATATACTGATGCGTCAAGTGCTAAGGGTTGCACCTACAAATACTTTGTATCATGTAAGCCCCGTGAATTTACAGGGGAGAAGGGTGCGGTTGATTGTATCACCTGGCTGGACGAGATGGACACGATTGTGGACATCAGCGGGTGCGCTGAGAGGGACGTGGTTAAGTTTGTGTCCCAGTCATTCAAGGGCGAGGCCCTGGCATGGTGGAGAGCTCTGGTGCAGGCTTCAGGTAAGTCTGCCTTGTACAAAATGTCATGGGGGGAGTTTATTGCCCTCATAAAAGAAAACTACTGCCCTCAGCACGAGGTTGAGAAGATTGAGGCTGATTTTGTCTCACTAGTGATGACAAACCTGGATTGTCAAGCTTATCTGACAAGCTTCAACACTATGTCACGCCTGGTGCCATATCTTGTGACACCAGAACCTCGAAGGATTGCCCGTTTCATTGGGGGCTTAGAGCCGGCGATCAAAGCTAGCGTAAAGGCCTCTAGGCCAACGACCTTCAGGTCAGTTACTGACCTCTCCTTGTCTCTTACCCTTGATGCTGTCCGTCTGAGGGCACAAAGGAGCAAGGAGGCTGAAAAGCGAAAGCGTGAGGATGATACCTCACGAAAGTCTGGGAAAAAGCACCGTGGAAACGGTGAAGGAAAGAGAGGGTCGGAAGCAAAGAAGGAGGGGGCAAGCTGATGGAAGACCTCACTGCAAGGTCTGCAAGAAACCTCACTCCAGGAAGTGTAGGTTTGCGTCTGGTTCACAGTCGCAACAAAGGACTCCACCCTGTGGGCTATGCAAGTCCAAGGATCATAAGACAGTGGAGTGCAAAAAGATAAAGGATGCAACCTGCTTTAATTGTAATGAAAAGGGGCACATAAAGAGTAATTGCCCGAAGTATGCCAAGAAGGCGGAAGAAACGAAGAAATCAAATGCGAGAGTTTTCCGCTTGGATGCAAAGGAAGCGGTTAAGGACGACAATGTGCTTACAGGTACTTTTCTCGTAAATAATATATTTGCAAGAGTACTGTTCGATTCTGGCGCTGATAAGTCCTTTGTAGACCAGAAATTTTGCCAACTACTAAATATGCCTATCAAAACCCTCGACGTAAAATACGAAGTAGAGTTGGCAGACGGCACGATAGAAACCGTCTCTACCGTTCTAGAAGGATGTGAAATATCCATTAGGAACCATTCTTTTCTTTTATCTCTACTTCCTTTCAAACTTGCGGGTTTTGACATCGTGCTAGGCATGGACTGGTTATCCCATAACCAGGCCCAAATCATTTGCGGCAAGAGGCAAATAGTCTTAAAGACTCCGAGTGGTGAATCTCTTACCATTCGAGGGGATACGCATTACGCATTGCCCAAAGACGTCTCTATGCTGAAAGCTTCACGGTGTTTGAACAGAGGCTGTGTAATTTACATGGCTCAGGTGATAATTGAAGAACCAAAGCCGAAGATCGAGGATCTTCCTGTCATTTCTGAATACCCCGAGGTTTTTCCTGAAGAACTACTTGGTTTGCCACCAGATAGACAAGTGGAGTTCAGAATTGACATCATTCCTGGAGCAGCTCCGATAGCAAGAGCACCTTACAGATTAGCTCCAACGGAAATGAAAGAACTGAGGACCCAGTTGGATGAACTGCTGGCAAAAGGTTTTATCAAACCTAGTTCATCTCCCTGGGGAGCTCCTGTCCTATTTGTAAAGAAGAAGGACGGATCGATGCGGTTGTGCATCGACTATAGAGAACTGAATAAAGTTACCATAAAGAATAGATATCCTTTACCAAGGATCGATGATCTATTCGATCAGCTACAAGGAGCAAGCTACTTCTCCAAGATCGACTTAAGGTCGGGTTATCATCAACTAAGGGTCAGAGATGAAGATGTACACAAGACTGCATTTAGGACTCGCTATGGTCATTACGAGTTCCTAGTGATGCCTTTCGGGCTCACAAATGCACCGGCTGCGTTCATGGATCTCATGAATCGCGTTTGCAAGCCATACTTGGACAAATTCGTCATAGTCTTCATCGACGATATACTTATCTATTCCAAGAATCAAGCTGACCACGAGAAGCACCTCCGTTGCATTCTCGAATTACTACAGCGTGAGAAACTCTACGCCAAATTCTCGAAATGTGAATTCTGGCTACGAGAGGTCCAGTTTTTAGGACACGTTGTGAGTGAGCGTGGTATCCAAGTGGATCCCGCTAAGGTAGAGGCAGTCATGAACTGGCAAGAGCCAAAGACGCCTACCGAGATTCGTAGTTTCCTGGGATTAGCAGGATACTACCGGAGATTTATTGAAAATTTTTCAAGGATTGCTGCGCCCTTGACTTCCTTGACCAAGAAGAAAGAAAAGTACATTTGGGGCCCGAAGCAGCAAGAGTCCTTTGAAATACTGAAGCAGAAGCTAAGCAACGCACCTGTGTTGACCTTACCTGAGGGTACAGATGAATTCGTAGTTTACTGCGATGCATCACACACGGGCATGGGGTGTGTGCTTATGCAGAAGGGCAAGGTGATTGCCTATGCTTCAAGGCAATTAAAGGTGCATGAAAAGAATTACACCACCCACGACTTGGAGTTGGGTGCCGTTGTATTTGCACTAAAGTTGTGGAGGCACTACCTTTATGGTATTAAATTTGTGATTTATTCAGATCACAAAAGCCTCCAGCACCTGTTCAACCAGAAGGAATTGAACATGAGACAGCGCCGTTGGATGGAAACCCTGAATGATTATGACTGTGAAATCAGGTACCATCCCGGCAAGGCGAATGTAGTCGCCGATGCATTGAGCAGGAAAGAAAGGGTAAAACCCATTCGAATCAATGCCAAGAGCATTGAAGTTAAAAATAATTTGATGGAAAGGATATTAGCTGCGCAGCGTGAGGCTGTGTTGGAAGCTAATTATCCAAATGAAAAACTGGGAGTAACTGAGGAGCAGTTGACTCTTAGCAAGGATGGAATCCTAAGACTGAATGGACGTATATGGGTTCCAGTTTACGGAGGACTACGTGATGTTGTTCTCCAGGAAGCCCATAGTTCCAAATACTCAGTCCATCCTGGTGCTGATAAGATGTACCAAGACTTAAAGGCAAATTATTGGTGGATAGGCTTGAAAAAGTCTGTAGCCGCCCATGTAGCAAAGTGCTTGACTTGTGCTCAAGTCAAAGCCGAGCACCAAAAGCCGTCTGGCTTGCTACAACAGCCTGAACTTCCCGAGTGGAAGTGGGAATGTGTAACTATGGACTTCATAACCAAGTTACCCAAAACCAGGAAAGGAAACGATACAATATGGGTCATAGTTGATAGGCTGACTAAATCAGCTCATTTTCTACCCATCAAGGAGACGTATAGCTCCGATATGTTAGCCCAACTTTATGTTGATAAGATTGTAGCCTTACACGGCATACCTGTGTCTATTATCTCCGACAGGGATACTAGATACACATCTCACTTCTGGAAAAGTTTCCAGCAATCTTTGGGCACGCGTTTAAACTTTAGTACGGCTTACCATCCCCAGACGGACGGCCAAAGTGAGCGTACTATCCAAACGCTAGAAGACATGCTTCGTTCATGTGCGATCGATCTAGGTGGTAATTGGGATAAAAACCTACCCCTGATCGAATTCTCCTACAATAATAGCTACCACACCAGCATAAAGGCTGCGCCTTTTGAGGCATTATATGGTAGGAAATGTAGATCGCCTGTTTGTTGGGCGGAAGTAGGAGAGGTCCAATTATCGGGACCAGAGATTGTTTTCCAGACGACGGACAAGATTGTCCAGATCCGGGAACGTCTCAAGGCTGCCCGCGATAGGCAGAAGAGCTACGCTGATCCAAAGCGTAAGGATTTTCACTTCGAAGTGGGTGAAAAGGTATTACTTAAGGTGTCACCCTGGAAGGGGGTGATGCGTTTCGGCAAGAAGGGCAAGCTGAGTCCGAGATACATAGGGCCTTTTGAGGTCATTGAACGAGTCGGATCAGTTGCCTATAAACTAAACTTGCCTGAAGAGCTCAATGGAATTCACGATGTGTTCCACATCTGCAATCTCAAAAAGTGCTTCGCCGACGAATCGTTGGTGATTCCACACACAGATGTGCATATAGATGAGAGCTTAAAATTCATAGAAAAACCTTTGTCGATTGAAGATCGACAGGTGAAGAAGCTTCGCAGAAAGCACGTACCGATTGTAAAAGTCAAATGGGATGCTCGTAGAGGTCCTGAATATACGTGGGAAGTCGAAGCTACAATGAAAGAAAAATACCCCTATTTATTTGAGTAAATCTCGGGTCGAGATTTATTTTAAGGGGGTGAGGATGTAACACCTCGAAATTTTTGTGTCCAATGATGTGTTAACACGTGTCATTTGTTTACACGTGGCATCTATAATAAATAAAGGACTAATTTTGACAAACCTTGAAAGTATATAAATTCGAGGGTTATAAATGTCAACAAGGGTAAATATACTGTATAGTATCCCTAAATAATGCTTAAACCTTCAAACGAATAAATTATAGATCGTACAAAAACAAAACGCGGAAGAAAGTGAGAGATTACAAACTACAGGGGTTAACTGTGTCAACATGTTTAATAATACCTCTGAGTGACCCTTTAACGTCCCAAAGACTTTGTAACGGTATTATACCCTCACTAAAATAATATATATGAATTTCGCGAAGTTTCGATATGAAACGAGAAAGTTACGATCGAATTCGTAGAAGAAGGGTTAAAAGCGTCAATAGTGAAAGTTAAGGCTTTCAGAATAATTAAATAAATAAACCGGGGACTTTATAATGCGGGTAAATAACACGAGGCCCCTATCGGTAAATAACCGAGGGCCAAACCGCAAAGTTACCCCTTCAAACCCGAAAGGTCAGGTAAATCATTACGAAAGATTTCGTTATTAATGGCCGGATTCTGCAATCATTGCAAAAAGATTTAAAATTTCTGAAATCTTAACCCTACGCGGCCCGCATTGCATAATGGGTTAAGTTGAGGCGGGCCGCGAGCCTCCTCAACTACGCGTCTGATCTTCTAATCCCAGGCGGCCCGCATTGTAAACGCATGGAACCTCCATGCGGGCCGCATTGGACGCCCAGATGCAGAAACTTTGTGTTTTCTTGACTTTTGAGCATTGTGAACGATCAACCTCCAATAAATGAGGCATGGGTGCCCCCTACTCGACCCATACACCTCTGGGACACCTACCCATCACCTCTGGACTATTGTGGTGGTTGTAATGATCATAGAGGCTTGGCATTTGCTATAAATAGCCACCTTATGCAACATATCATTCACAACATCAAAACACACACCTCTGATCATTTCAAGAGCTCTCAAGTCCTTTTTCTCTGCTCCATATTCAAGTTCTAACTTCTGTAAGTTACTTTGATCATCCATTGTTCAGTTTATGCTTAGTTTTTAGCTAAAAACCAAACCGTCGTAACTACGGTTTGACTTTACAATAAATCAGTAATGGTTCAGTCTTATGACGAATCAAAAGTGGTTATGAGTTGGTATTTACGTGGGTAATAAACCTCTAAAATGGTTCCCCCTGATCACCACTCTAACTATGTCAAATGTCGAGTCAAACGTGCGGTTAAAAAGTCAACAGAAAGATATTTTAGCGATTTATGCATAATCTGTAATGTATATGTTATGGAACCTGTTTTGACAATCATAAAACATGATAATAAGTATATAAAGCTGTTTGCGCTCGTTTGAATCGATCATTTACTATATTGAACCGGTTCGGAGCCGAAAGTCGCATAAGTTTGACTTTTGCTTTGACTTCGGTTCTGACCCGTTTTAGTAAGGTATAAATATACCTTAGGACTCTCTTAGGACCAGGTCACATGTTGGTATACGCCTCTGTGGTCGGTTCATGAGTTATCCGAATCTTTTACGTATTTCCGTCATTCGCCTAAAAGTTGACCGTAACGGCCTTTTAAAATTAAAACGAGTATTTCGGACACGTGAACGGACCAAAACCTTGCTTGTTAAATTATAAGCATGTCCTTAAAGTTTCACGTCAATCCGAGGCATAGAATGAGAGTTATGCTAAAAGGCGCACTTTTAAGAAAGTTTTATAATTAACGGCGCAATTAGCATAACGCCCATCTAACCCAAGTTTTCGTCACCAAAACCTTTACCCACTGTGGTAAAATAATATTTTGGGAATTTTAAAGATTTTTAATAATTTTTACCTTGCTCATAACCTGCGGTTATGGCTACGGTTCGGTAAATACCGAATATGCCCTTTTTGGCCAAAACGGGAGTTCTACAAGGTCTTTTGACCCGATTCCAATTGCCACTGATTTTAAATAATAAATAAAGTATTTTAAGATTTATAAGCTGTTCGGGAAACTCAGATTTCCTGTAGAACTCGAAGAGCCCTTTTAAAGTCTTTAAAATGACCGAAAAGCCCCTACGGGGCATAATATAAACTTAAACTCGTTACGGGCATTACGGAAGGTATCCTACTGATACCAAAATACTTTTAAGGCATATTGACTTAGGAAATAAGCGTAGGACTCTTATGGTTAACCGTTTCGCCTATTTGCGCACACGGTACGGCTCATGGAACTAGTTTTCGTGCAATAGCCGATATGGGTCAAATTATATTATTTGAACCCCAAAATCCAGAGTATGAACTATAAACCCATATAAAACAAGTCACTAAACTTGTTGGGTCCAAATCATACTCCATTCTCGGGTTTCGCCTTTTCGTGCGAATTAACCATATCTATATATCGGAATCAACCGGTTTAAGCTACGACTAATACAAGGACCGTTAGGATTCTAAGAGGTTAATTAAAA
The DNA here is from genome assembly GCF_002127325.2 of Helianthus annuus. Taxonomy (NCBI): domain Eukaryota; kingdom Viridiplantae; phylum Streptophyta; class Magnoliopsida; order Asterales; family Asteraceae; genus Helianthus; species Helianthus annuus. The sequence continues at coordinate 147,624,627 of NC_035435.2, forward strand.
CCTTCGTTCCAGATTAGGAGCCCCAGTAAAAGCTATCGGTGACTTGATCTAAATTAAGGATTTATACTTGCAAAGGTAAATACTTTAACTTATTTCCCCTATATGGGCTTGGGTTACGGTATATTAATACCGCTTGATTGAGCATTATATAATTCCATCGCTTAGGTGGTTAATTGATTAAATATGATCGGCTCATTTAAACAGTTTTGTTGCTTATAAGCCTTTGGGGGGTTTAATGACCGTTGTCCCAGATATCCTCGGCATCATTTTACGAAATGGCCACGACCATCGACATCCCGGTGTAGGCGTACACCCGGTATAAAGTGTCGACATTAAAATTAAAAGACGTAGCCGTTGGTTTTTATACTACGGTTTTACGCAAACGTGGTGTGTCTATAAATCTTTAACCCGGCACGACCCGGGCTACTGAACGCATAAAAGAACATGTAAAACGTTCACAAGATCATTATGAATTTTCCCAAGTTATAAAAGAGTTTGTGCCTTGTGCATTCAAATCAATTTTAATAAACATTTTTAAATGTGTCAGTTGAATGTATTTACCAGTGTAAACTGACGTATTTTCCCCAAAAAGATTAAGTGCAGGTACCTAAACGTAATTGGCTGGTATTAGCTCCCTAGCGTCGGGATAAGCCTCGCAAGCTTGATTGCAGTATCTAATGGAACAATACTTTACCTTTATTTACGATCCACTGTGGATATTCAACTTCTGTAATACGTTGATATTATCACCCGAGGTTGAAATATATATATTTATCTTATGCTTCCGCTGTGCATTATATAATTGTGTGTTTTGACTATATTGTTGCCAACATCGTCACGGTAATCCCCCACCGGGCCCACCGGTGAGTCACGTGGAAACCGGGTTGTGACAAACACGTACCCGCATAGGCTTGCAACTCAATCATTCTCCACCACCGAACACGAATACTAAGCACAAGTCAAAAGGTCTTTGAAGGGTTGTAATGGGGCTAGGCGAAGGGTAGGAAATAGGATGTTTTAAAGTGGCTAAGGTGATGAAAACTCGATTTTTATTACAAAGCAGCTATTCTAAACAAAATTAAACTATAAACATCAACTAAAAGGCAACAACTTTAGCCTTTTATTCAACAACTACTAACTTCATATTTTTGTGCTTTTCTTAACAATTTTTTTTTCTTCTTTTTCACAATTTTTCTGCTTTTTTTTTTTTTTTTGCAAATATAAACCACAACTATACAAACAAATAATCCTACAATCGAATTTTCATCACACGGGTTTAAAAGAAAAGGTTTACGGTTATGGGTTATAGGGTGGTCAAACGAAAGGTTTAGGCTCAAAGTGGGCGACTAGGGGATTTATTTGGGTAAATGTAAGCAAATGGTGTAAAAGAAAAAGGTTTACCTAATGCCTTAATCATTCTCGTGCTTGTATTCGGTCTATGGTCTCAAACGTATCAAAAGATGCAAATTCTACAATACATGACTAATGGTCCACTCAAACAAAGAAACATATATATGTAATTCTATTATGTAAAAGTGGCTCAAAACCTCACATATATAAAGGGTATGATATGTGACATGCATGGTGTGCTAGTTTCTTAGGCGAATTAATCCCAAATAACCACCCGCTAAATACCCGTCATGCTATTAACTTGAACTTGACCATGAAAAAAGACCAAATGAGTTGTGACATCCCCCGTTAGCTTAGTTACTTGTGCTTTTTAGATTGCTTCAAACAAAGACATTTTGAAAAATTTTTGAAATTTTTCCCCCATCCCCACACTTGAGGTAAACATTGTCCTCAATGTGTAGTGTTTAAATGAACGGGTCAAAAATCGAAAAACTTTTACTACTCCCCCATCCCCACACTTGAGGTAAACATTGTCCTCAATGTGTAAGAACTAGAGTTTTAAAACGCACAAGGGATGTGACACGGCTAACCTCCCTAAAATTTCAACTCGGAAAATAAAATACAATTTACAATCCACTTATTTGCTAACTAAAAAAAACAAAAGTAAAAAGAAACGTATGCACCTGATTTTTTAGCTTATTCCTCGTGTGCTCTTCATCCTTCAATAAAGTGGTCGTCTCACGAACAAGGTGTACCTACAAATCTCAACCCTTGTGTAGAAGCATGCTTCTCACAACCATCAAAGTTTGTTAGTTAACTAGTTCTATCACTTTTATGAAAACATTACCAAGTCATACGTTATTTCACTTTGATTTATGTGGAAGAATAATTTACAACAATAACAAGCCTAACTCACTTTCGTAGGAATCACGGTTGCATTTAGCTTATGCAACAAGCCCTTTTAAACCCCCCGATAGCTCGGGAGGACGAGTAGGTCTCGTGAGGGTTATATAGGGAACACACCCACAACGTTCATTTAACTAAGAAAATAAAATAAAACAAATAATAATACAAACTCTACAACAATCATACCTGATTTACCTCTCATGGTGGTCGAAGTGCACATTTGCCTACCGAGTTTCCAACATACGCTCGGTAGTTGGCATGCCGGATCCATTCTCTTTTTATTTTACGCGGCATGCGTAGTAAGCTACTTTGGGGTGGTTTCTTAATGAAATGTCCAATGTCTTGCAAGACTACCCTTTGAATCCTTATACCCGAACCCGCATCCCCAACTTTGTTGGTTGGAGTGATAAGTATGGGAGAAGGATGGATATGAACGTGGGCATCTTTCGGATCCGACTCGTCTCGCGGTATGATGTCTTCCGCTTGGTTCAAACATCCATTTTCTTGCTCGGGAAGATCGATAACCTCTTCCACCACATCACCATCTACTATTGTACCATTGGCCAAAACCTCCCGCTCGCGTTTAATTTGGGCTAATTCCTCCGCTAATTGACCCACTTGCACCACCAATGCTTCATGGGCTTTATCTCTCACTTCATTCGCTTTCTTCAAATCTTTGATATCCTGTTGATATTCTTTGATATCTTCATGATATTCTTTCGCCATGTTTATGAGAAAATCAAGCTTGGAATGCACTGACTCTAGAGATTCCTCGAATGTCGGTTGAGGGTATTCATTATAATAATCATCATACTCCTCCTCCCGGTAACTTGAGAAATGTGGCAATTCGGGTTTATAGTAGTATTCTTGATAATGTGGTGGTGGCTTGTAACCAGACTTTATTTTTCCTTTCCAAAACACCGGATCTTTCCAAAACACTGGACAATCTTCATGTATATGAATTTTTCCACAACAAGGACATTCGCTTTCTTGCTCTGGTGGTAGAGGTGGTCTAGTGTATGGATAATGTGAGGATGGACCATTGAAATGTTTATGATCCGCCCTCCTATAATCAAACAATCCGCTGAGGTAGTCTTCCCGTTCCTTGTTAGCTTGAACTTTTTCGTAGAAAACAGAGCAATCCTCTAAATAGTGCTCTCCACTTCCACAACACTCACACGGATCATCATCTACCCAATTCATATTGAAAGATGGTACCTGCAAAACATGTACCTGCACAAACAAGCTCGACCACCCAAAGTAAAATCACAAAAAAAAATACAAGAAAAAAAAACTAAACTAAAATCGAACAAGCAATGAAATACTAAGCGCACTAGCTCCCCGGCAACGGCGCCATTTTGACGTGACCGTGTCGTCCCGATCAGTCAAAAACCCAATTAAACCTAGGTAGCTAGGGTAAGTCGGGTATCGTATCCACGAAGAGCATGTGGTCAGTATCGCACGACCCGTTCGATTAGTTAGACTATTTACAAATAATGTAAAAAGTGATTATGAAGATTGCTATTTTTATTTATTTGTTTGGTTTTTTTAAAATAAATCGAATGAACCGACAAATTGATGTTATCAAAATCAATTGAATATTAACTAAAATTGTAACCTAAACTAAAAAGTTGAAACAGGAAATTAGAATACGGATCACACCCGGTTTGATAATTGCAAGACCTAGGGTTTCTACAAGTTTTTAAATTCAACTCAATTGTATACGATTAGCGGATTTAGTGTACCGTGACTTAGGTGCCAATAACTATCAACGTTTCAAAGAACGGACAAGAATGCACTTTGTAATCAACACAAGTAAAACCTAACCAAGACAATGCATAACTACACATAACCATTTCGTAAAGTCATAACTTTTAACATCGTTCGACATTTTACGAATACGAAACAAATGTAAACTATTGTCAAAGGTTTCAAAAATCAATACAAGTTGTCACAAAGTCGAATCAAAGAACAAATGCATAGACCCTAGAAAATACAACTACCTACACCGGGGTGAAACCGAAAAGACTAGCCGTTCATGGTTGGGTGGACGCGATCACCGGCCAACGAACACGGAACCATGACCTTGAGTCTTCAAGAGTGGTGGAGGTTAGGGTTGATGGTGATGATGGAAGGTTGAAGATGGTGGTGATGGTGGAATGATTGAAGGTTAGGGATTATGGAGAATTGGTTAGGGTTTTGATGTTAGAGGTGAAAGAAAGATGTTAGGTGTGGATTAGAGAGGTAGGTGTTAATGGTTGATTGGGAGTGAAAGAGATGATAGGTTATGGCTCCAAGAAGTGGTTTCAAACTCAAGTCCAAGTGTAACTCCCCCTTTTTTTCAAAATTGACTTTTTCTCTAAAAAATCCCGTTTTTACCAATCAGCCAGTGTGCAGAAGATAATGCGTCAATTTCTGGCCTTTCAAAACATTATATTTTGATTCGTCTTGTCGAGCTACCCCAAATGCATATATTATAAGCCCCGAAACTCATTTTCTAGCTCAGGATAAGCCAAAATGAAGTTTGGACTGTTTCTACCATATTCTTAAATTCCTCCCATTCCATATTGTAAACCCTATCACTTCCCCTAGACTGGAGGATAGTGTTCCACCATTCTAAGGTTGAGTTCTTGAATAGATTGGAAGCAAACATTATCTTATCCTCTTCCGCACACTTGCTTATTTTTAAGACTGACTCAGTCTTTTCTATCCAGCGTAGAGTTGCAATAGGTCCTTCATTGCCCAAGAATTCTATTGGTTTGCAGGACCAGAATTCTTTGTAAGAACAACCATAAGGCATGGTTCTTCTTCTTTTGGGAATGGGCACTTGAAGTAAGGGTCCATTGTTTACGCTATGCTCTTGTTTAGTTGGTCGCTTACTGCTATGTTTACTTTTATTATCAGCTTCCTTAATAGTTTGAATAATAAATGGTATTGCATCTATAATTCCTTGTGCCACTATGTGTTGGATGGCACTATTATCCACTCGGTTTCCATTGTTATTGTTGTTCGGATTCTCATTATTCGGGTTATTGTCATTCAGGTTTTCATTGTTCAGGTTTTCCTGGTTCACTTCGTTGTCCATCTGAATTTTAAACATTTTCCACGTATTAATATCACAAAATAATATTTAATATAGCCAATCACATAACACGCAGTTTGGTCAAAAGCGTCGATCATTGCGACTTACTCTATTTTTATATAATATGCATCTAGTACAAGTCAGAACTTAAAAATTAAAATTACAATACAACTGAAATAAAAATTACACTACTAGTAGTAGGCATCCGTAGTTTTTTTTTTTTCATACACACATATCATATATTATTATTATTGTTCTTATTACTACTACTACCTCCACCATCACCTTCAAAGATATGGATTCATCCAGAAATCCATATTGTGCTCGTCGTACTTCCAGACGAGACGCTCTCCTACCAGTCTCATTCTCTCACTGTTTTCTAAAATCTCTTCTCCGAAAGTTCGGAGCTTTTGCACATTTTCTGCACTCATTGGGGGTGCAGGTGCGGGTACCGGGTTTGGAAACTGAGGTGTGGGTTCCTGGTACGGGTAAGGATTCTCTAAAATCTCCCTAATGAATACATCGTTATCGTAATAGGGATCTAGAGGGTCCAAACCTGGGTAAGCTCCTAGATTCGGCATGGGCATGTCTTCTTGTATGGGGTAACGTTGCACATAGTCCCTATTATCATCCCACCACGGGTCATAATCTGGGTCTAAGGGATTAGGTGCTGGTACCCTAGGTATCTCCTCCGGGTTAAAATCATGCATTTCTACTTGATTTTTAAGGTTATTTTCTATTTCCATGGGTTGTAATGGTTGGGGTGCTATCAGTTGCTCCAGGTTAGGGTCGGCTGTTGTGGTTGCTAAGATATGGATATTTGCTATACCCCTATTGAGCATGTCTTGGGTATGAGCATCGGTTTCTCTTTTGGCGGCTGCTAGCACTCGTTGTTCTTGCAACTTTTTCATTCGTTTCCTACGCTCATGTGCTCCCCTACTGAACCATCCTCTCTTTTTCTAAGGGAATGGCTCTTCAGACTGAGCCTTAAACATGAATATTCCTTCTTCATTATCAGCAGAATACCCTGAGAGGGCAGGCTGAGAAGAGGCGCCTTCGCTTCTAGGCGAACCGGACAACTGATGGTACGCGTCGGATGGTCCTTGGTCGCTCATACTGTAAACTAACAAATAGTTAAATAACACACAACAATAATATACAATTATGCACGTAGTTCCGTAATTAATTTCCTAAAATATGACATTTTGGTGTCAGCAGAACACTTCTGTGGCTGAATCAGTGGCTTAGCTGTGATACCACCTTCTGTCGCCACCCCCGTCCCCTAACAACCCGGGAACGGGCGGCCGCGGCCAGTTTAGGTTGTATCTTGTGTTTTATCCATTTTGACAGCGGAAATTACATCAGGACCGTAGTTAGGAAATTATTTATCAGAGTAAAGTACCACGCTTTTAATACATTAAACACATGGCAAAAACCCAAGTTTCAAGTACACACATTTCTATAGGGATAAACCCTGTTTTATTTAATAAAACATCTCTTTATTTTTAGGTAACTTTATTGCCACTTTTCCAAGCCTTCAGTGCTGTCCAGCTGGCTTCTATTTGGCTTTCACATTTTGTTACCTGAAACGCGTTTAAAAACATTTTGTCAGTGGGAAATACTGGTGAGTGAATCCCAGTTTAATCAAGTTTAAATGAAAACCATTGTACAGTATTGAGGACGGTCACGCAACTACATTTGTTTCCAAGTCATACCAATTACCACCCACGGTACTGTCAACCCGACTTATGGAAATGTTACTCCTCGCAAGGTAGTAACAAATTTTGTATACAAAACTGTTGGTGCAGTCATCTGGCGTCTTCGTCTAATGTCGAGTCTGGGTTGCGTTGCGGAGTTGATTAAGCATGATGTCATCATATATGATGATGACATCATATTGATGACATCATATATTGCATCATTACATCAATATTCGATATTCAAGACAATCATAATATGATTATCATCAAAGGCAACAAGTAAACTACAAGAAGCTTTTGATTTTGATATAGCCATTTGATGATTGGACCATTAAAAGGTCCAATGAGATGTCTACAATTGAAGGTCCAATAGAAAAGGTGGCATGATGGTCAAATGAGAAGGTCCGCTTTTAAGACAAAAGAATTAAATGGTTCGCTTATACGGCAACATGGAGGTTCGCTTTTACGGTTATGCATCTGGTTCGCTTATATTGTATTTGTCATTTCGAGCAAACCGTATATAGTATAAATAGGTTGTTTATGCATTTCATTTGTAACGATTCCAGATTTGATACCGAGGTATTGCCGGTGTTCCTTGTAACTGTAAACGCTGTAAAATCAATATACAAGAGGTTTAAAATGTGATTCAAGCTGTATTCACGTCCGTTTCTTTGTTTCCGCCTCTGAAACGGATTTGAGCTCTTCCGAACGACTCGTTTAGGTCACAATCGATCCTACAATTGGTATCAGAGCCAAGGAGGAAGAGATATCGCAAAACAGCTCGTTTTCATCACTTTTTCTGCTTCTACACCTTTCTTTTTCGAAAAAACAGAACTTTTTACGGTCAGAATTGCTTTAAACTCACACAGTGTATGCGTAATCATGTATTAACAAAACCTGGAAGATTTCAGAACTAAAATCGGCTTAAAATTGATTCAAATTGAGCTTTCGCTTGAAAGTTGTTTGTTCTTTGCTGACATCACATAGGTCCGCTCCAAACAATTGCTCTAGGTTCGCTTATTCAGTCAAATAAATCAGGTTCGCTCATAAAGTAGTAGAGATTCGCTCATAGGATTTTGTGATTGTTAAGGTTCGCTTTTGTGGTAATTGAGGTTCGCTCATAGGTCAATACATAGGTTCGCTCTTATGGTCCATAGATGAAGTTCGCTTTTGTGTCATCGTCTTCAAGGCTGCATGTGATCAACATAATACGACGGCTCAATTAAAGATTGTCAGAACGTTAAAGGTTGTCAGCAACATTTGATTTAAAGAAAAAGTGTTTTACTTGCTCATTACACCGCCCCACATTGAAAACGGTCCAATCTTTGATAAGCATCCATATTCACCGCCCCATATGATGTTGTTGTGTAATTTTGAAGCCCAAAGCTGACACCTACTGGTTTACCACCCATTAATACACCGACCCACTACTAAAGTTGGCCCACTTGTTCACTGCCCCATTACACCGCCCCACAATTGTTAGCCGGTTGTTGTTGTTTGTAGGTGCCGCCCCATTAAAAATTGGCCCAATCCCAGCTCATAAGTGCACCGCCCATTAACGGCCCAATCGGTGTTAAGTAATAATTTTGCCCAATTATATGTTTTTGTTTCACATGTAGCCGTCCAAGTTTGTATGCTATGTGTTTGTAATTGTCAGCTATCTTTGTAAAATAAAATCAAATCTAAAGGTTGAATTGGTCAAATCAAATTTTGGATAAGTGATCAAGCAGTAAATAAAAAATAAAAATAAAAAATAAAAAAAACAAACAAACAAATCACTTTCAAATTGATACAATAATCTCGGCACAATATTATGTGTTAGTTGATCGAATCGTGTGTGTTTTTAGTTCAAATTGTTTGAATAGAATTTACAGGTTGTGTGGTTTGACATTAAAATCCGTTGGCACCAAATATGTTCACTTCGCACAGTGTGTACTCAGGTCGCGGGGTTTGAGTTGTGGTTTCTGTCAGTTCGTACAGTTTGAAGTTCAAAATTTTCAAAGGTCTATTACGTTGTCCGAAAGTCCATCGGTTCGCACGTACTGAGTCTGTTCGTTGAAAATTGATTCGAGTCATAGCAGTCCGCACAGTTTGTCAATCCTCAATCTGCACAGAATAATCATCAGTTCGAGTACCGTTTCGTTTCTATTCATTGATAAGTCTTTAAACTGATCATTTTGTTTGTGTGTTGTCAGGTATTTCCCGAAGCATCATCTGAGTTCTGAAACATGGCTGAAGAGTTCTACAATGCGTTCGCGACACCCGTTGCCCCTGTAAATGCTGCTGAAGCGTTGTATAATGAGAATGAGACGGGAACTCATCAAAAACCACCGAAACTCATGTATATTGAAGATTTTCAGGGATGGAAAAACCGATTCGATAATTGGGTTCAAGCTTACAGATTCGACGCATGGTGTTCATTGCTGAAAGATTATGAGAAACCAAAGAATGAACGCGGTTTGGAAAAGGGTTTCAATGATTTTACTGAAGCTGATAAGTTGAAGTACACTAGTGAGAAAATGATGATCAGCATCCTTCAGCAAGCGGTTAAAGAAGACATCTTTGTCTTACTTCAACATAATGGTACAACTAGATCAATCTGGGAAGCGTTGATTCAGAAATTCAGAGGGAGTGCTGATATGATCAAAAACAAAAAGGCGTTATTGAAAAAATCATTTGATATGTTTACAGCTTTCGATCATGAAACTACGAAACAAACCATTGACAGGTACTGTCATTTGGTATTGGAAATGGGTAGGTTGGATATCAAGAAAGAGGACGATGAGTGGGTCGATAAATTAGCAGAGGCGTTACCACAGCATAAGTGGGGAACATATTTGATGGTTGTGAAACTTATGAGAAAGTCCGAGAACATGAATTTGGCTCAGTTTATTCAGAAAATCGAAGAGCAGGAGCTGGATATTCAAAAGAAGCAAGATGTCAGTCTGTACTATCGAGGGAATAAGTTTGAGACCACTCCCAGTCAAAGTCCAAAGATTAGTACTGCATTCAGTGCTGATGGTTCTGCAAGTCCAAATGCAAGTACTACAACTCAAAGTGGTGGATCTACTTCATCATTCTCAAGCTTTGATCCAAACAACAACACACCTAGCCCTCAAAATCAAAATTCTACAAATCTGCAGTGTAATGTGACCTTGAACATTCAGAATGGTCAACATCTTTCTCCTGAGGTGGCAAAGCAACACATGGCATCTCTTGTCGCCATGTTGGAGTCATATGAAAGCTTGATAGCAGGAAGAATTGGTAATCCGATGCTCACAAAAGAAGATTACGACCAAATCGATGCAGAAGAGCTAGAGCTGATGGATGTGAAGTGGTGCTTAGCTAGTGCCTGCAGGAGAGCTGGAAAATTTCAACAGATTACTGGCAGAGACGAGTTCCTAGGAATGGCTGCTTCTCCACTTGGTTTTGACAAGTCAAAGGTTACCTGTTTCCGATGTAAAGGAAAGGGTCACTTTAAACGGGAATGTAAAAACCAAGAGTCAACTGGAAGTCAAGAAAGGAGCAATTATTATCAGAAATCAATCTTTCATCAAATCGATCAAAAACCTCAACAAACGGAACCGCAAACTGCTCATGGGAAAATGATTGAAGAAGCAAATAGGAAAGCTTATTATGGAATAATAGATCAAAGCGATGAGTTTGTTGCACAGGGATTTAGCTGGGACAAGTATATACCTAGTGGAACTAAATCTGATGTGGCACTTGTTACCAGGATTCTGGATCAAAATGAAGATTGTCAGAAAAGGATTCCGATATTTCCAGATCTTGGAAGTGATGTTGATACGGATGATGAGGAAGAGTATCTTAACAAATGTAGAAAAAGCATTGATCCTGACAGTTTTAATTTTTTCTATGCAGATAAAGTTGAGATACTGAATCAGAAGAAGATTGCTCGATTGCAAAGAGAGCTAGAAGCAGCAAAGCTACTCGCTGAGGAAAAGGCGAAGACTAAAGCTATAGAAACAAAAGATGAAGCAACTGCTGAGATTGCAATAGAGAAGATTGTTGAAGTAGAGAAAGTAGTGGAGAAAATTGTCGAAGTCGAGAAACTCGTGGAAGTTGAGAAAATAGTTGAAGTTGAAAGAGTGGTCGAGGTAGAAAAGATTGTCGAAAAGATTGTTGAGGTCGAGAAACTTGTTGAAGTTGAAAAGACTGTCGAAGTCGAAAAGATAGTTGAAAAGGTGGTTGAAGTTACTAAGCCTTGTGAGAAATGTTCAGAATCTTGCAAAGAGTGTGATGAGAAAGACAAAAAGATTGTCGACTTAGAAAAGATTAAGGAAGATCTACTGTTTGATGTGAAGTATGTGAAAGAGTCATACGACGTATTGAACAGGACAGTTGACAGTTTGAAAAGAGCAAATGCAGAATTTGAAAAAGCAAATGACAAGATGAGTGCAACTTTGATGACAAAGCAAAGTGTCATAAATGATTACATTGAAGATTGTGCTAACTTGAAGAAGGAGTTGGAACTTGAGAGAATCGAGAGTGAAAGGATCAACCGATTACTTTTGAGTTACACTACTTGTGATTATCTGATTGATCGTGTTTACCCTACTGTTGCAGGACTTGAAGCGTTCAAGAAGAAAGAAAAAGAAGAGGATACTGGTAAGAAACCAAGTGTCAAGTATAACAGATGTCCGCCTCCTATCTTTGAGAGTTATTCCCCCAGGAAACCAAATGAGGAACAAGTAGACAAGGCTCTAAACATCAAATTAAAGTCTGAAATCACTGATGAATTACCAGACAATATTGATGTTACATTCACAGCGTCTGACACTGATCATGAGTCTGAGTTAGTTAAGAAAGTTGTCGATCAGGTGTTGGATATGGATGAAGAGTCAAAGTCGGAGTCTAAGTCTGATAGTTCAAGTTCGTCTGAGAAAAGTCCAAGTTCGCCGGTTAAGAGGAGTTACAATAAAGAATTCCTGTTATCAAAATCTAATTTGAATGACGAATCAATCAAAGTAGCATATACATTGAATGATTCAGACAAATTATATTCTGATGAGGAATTTCCAATAAGAAGTGTCAAAACTGAAATGATCAAACAGGTTTTCGAATTAACAGAAATTAATATTTCTGAAATAAAAGATGTAAATCTTACTGAAAACCTAAAAAGTACACTTCAAGAGTTCAACAGAGATTGAACAAGAAAAAAGGTTATGATTATGGTTCAGGTTATCGAAAGAAACCAAACCATAATGGTAATCTCAAAAAGAAAGGTCTTGGTTTCAATTCTTCAGAAAATTATAAAAATCAGAAAACTTATAAACCAAAAACAAAATTTGTTTCAGGAGGAAGTTCAGAGGATGAACAGAAGAAACCGTTCTGGAAGCAGTCGAATCAAGAGTTTCTTGCTGAAGTGAAGAAGAATGTGAGGAAGTTTGCTTCGAGAGTTGATAGAAGAACCTGTTTCAAGTGTCAAAAAGTTGGACACATGCTTGGAACTGCCAAGAGTCCATTTATTCAAAACAGAGAGTGTCTTCTAACTCTGATATGAAAAAGAAATGTGTTGATAAATCGACTTTGGAAGTTGGTGAAACTTCAAAACGTTTTTACAAAAGACAAGTCGATTTGAGCAAACAAAAATGGGTTGTTAAATCTGAAGGTAATTCTGAAAATGAATCTGATTCCATAAAATCAGAGGAGTCACTGGTTGATAAAAAGATTGTGAATTCCGTTCCAGTGGTGAACGATGAGAATTTTCCGTCACTGTCAAAGGAAAATTTGATGAAGAAAGTTGGAAAGACTGAGATTTCAAATCAATTCTTCGCTGATAAAGGAGAATTTGATGTTGAAAAGGCTTTCAACGGGAAAGTCAAACACATTTTTGGGAAGATGGTGGATAAGAAGGTAAAAGGTGCTAAAGAATTTTATAAATCAAAATGTTGGTAGGACAGATGTGTTCCAAAGTCACCCAAGGCTGGTGAGGCTTGGGTGGACATTATGTTTGAGTAAAACACTGGACTTGCCGGAGATCCCAAGTTTATATCGTGGATCAGGAATCGGCATCTTTCATGCTTAATTAGGATGATTTGAAAGTGTTTAAAATTGTCAAAATTTTACAGGTTGAAGGACTATGCCGGAGCTCCCAGGTTGGTAAGCGAGGAGCAGGTATCAGCATCTTTCTTGAGGAATTTACTACGGTAATGTCAATGCAAACGGTAAAAAGGTTTGTTTGTGTTTGTTTACAAGTAGTTAGAAGATTTGTTTGTGCATAACTTGTGCATATGGTAAATCAAGGACATTAATTTGTACTTGCATTTTCCTACAAGTAATTGAGAGACAAGATGATGAACCACATCCCCAAACTTAGTATTGATATACCTACAAGTGGTAAAATCAACCAAACTTATTTTCCGGAAAAATCATTTTGATTAAAACAAACTTAAGTGTTTTGAAATCTAAATGAGAAAATAGTTTGTTGATAGGGGGAGTTCTGATTGTTTTATGCCAAGTGAATGGCGAATTGAGGCGATTTAATATCGGTTGTCATGTTTCTGTACAGTTTGTTTTCAATTTTCATTAATGTGTTTGCATTTTAGGGGGAGTAGAAAATTTCTGAAAATCCAAAAACATTAGAAAATTTGAAAAAGACAAAATCATGATAAAAACCAAAAAATGAGTTTGTTGTGAAAAAGAGGAAATGATAGTACATCAGCGGACTATCACAACATGCTAAAGATTTGGAAAGTTTAAAAGTGTTAAACAATCTTACTGTGGATGTGTCAGTAGATTTTTGCACATTTAATAAACTGTGACGAGATATAAACCTAAATTTCAAACTTGCTTGTTCTGTGGGTTAACACAAACTTGGATATATAGGTAACCCCTGAAATCTTGTTTGAAAGGTCCCTTATTCTGAGATACTAGGTCTTTATGCTCAGTGATATCTGGGGTATTATCCCGGGACTTCTGCTGTATGGAAGTACTGACCTAGTCCCCGGATAATACTTTCTGCAAATGCTTGAAAAAGCGCCGCCCTCAGCAAATCGATGAAACAATAAAATTGATAGTCATTGCTGTTGTAAAAAAGATCCTCTAAAGGGGACCCACCAAAAGTCGAACCGTCATCTCTCTGCTGAACGGAAGTTCTGACCTGAGCTCTCACGGTTTCGCACCTAACCCCTTACAGATATCATCTGTGGTATATTCACCTGTAAGACTGAATATTGGGATCTGGATACGGGAGTATATTCAAGTAGTGGGACACACGGATAAGTTTAAGTGCTTAAAACATTAATATCGTATCTCGATCAGTTGAACTTTGTGTGGAAATTTAAGTGGACCAGTATACTGACAATCTAGGTAAATTGTTTAGAACCTAAAATGAAATGAAGCTTAACGGTGTTGGTGATTTGTCTCATAAGCTGATATGATCCTCTTACACAAACTCACAAAAATAATGTTTGTAAATATTTCTTTATTGCATTTTATTTCTCTTGTGTCAAAAATCCAAAAAGATTTTCAGTGTGTTTTAGAATAAATTTTTTGAAAAATTCAAAAAGATTTTCGACAACTGATATTGAAAAGTTGATTTTCAAAATTCCGGGTGCTAAACATGATGAACAAATGGTTTGGGAGAATGTGTTAGTTTTTGAAAATAAAAATGATATCTCTTCAAGTGGTTCTTCATAGATTAACATTGTAAAATCATTCTTTGATTGAATAATTTCTGCAAATGATTCATTAGATTTTTACATGTTATTATCATAAAATTTATTTTTGGGTAGAGGATGTGCAGGTTTCGAAGTGTTAGAAAACCCAGGTTCCGATACCTGAAGAATTTATGATTTCAACATGATAGACTGCGATCCCAGCATATTGAAAGGGGGAGTCTGAAGACATCCGAGTAGAAATTGTTCGTGAGGAGTCTGTTGATGATGATGAAAAGACTGATAAAGACTGAAGTCGTTGAAGACTCGACACTTAAGACTCGTCAACATCTGAGGGGGAGTCTGTTGGTGCAATCATCTGTCGTCTTCGTCTAATGTCGAGTCTGGGTTGCGTTGCGGAGTTGACATTAGACGATGACTGCACCAACAGACTCCCCCTCAGATGTTGACGAGTCTTAAGTGTCGAGTCTTCAACGACTTCAGTCTTTATCAGTCTTTTCATCATCATCAACAGACTCCTCACGAACAATTTCTACTCGGATGTCTTCAGACTCCCCCTTTCAATATGCTGGGATCGCAGTCTATCATGTTGAAATCATAAATTCTTCAGGTATCGGAACCTGGGTTTTCTAACACTTCGAAACCTGCACATCCTCTACCCAAAAATAAATTTTCAGATAATAACATATAAAAATCTAATGAATCATTCGCAGACAGTACACAAACAAAAAATGATTTTACAATGTTAATCTTTGAAGAACCACTTGAAGATATATCATTTTTATTTTCAAATCAATACACTCAACCAAACCATCTGTTCATCAAGTTTAGCACCCGGAATTTTGAAAATCAACTTTTCAATATCAGTCGTCGAAAATCTTTTTGAATTTTTCAAAAGTTTATGCTAAAACACACTGAAAATCTTTTGGATTTTTGACATAAGAGAAATAAAATGCAGTAAAGAAATATTTACAAACATTATTTTTGTGAGTTTGTGTAAGAGGATCATATCAGCTGATGAGACAAATCACCAACACCGTTAAGCTTGATTTCATTTTAAGTTCTAAACAATTTACCTAGATTGTCAGTATACTGGTCCATTTAAATTTTCACACAAAGTTCAACTGATCCGGGATACGATATTAATGTCTTAAGCACTTAAACTTATCCGTGTGTCCCACTACTTGAATATACTCCCGTATCCAGATCCCACTATTCAGTCTTACAGGTGAGTATACCACAGATGATATCTGTAAGGGGTTAATTGCGAAACCGTGAGAGCTCAGGTCAGAACTTCCGTTCAGCAGAGAGATGACGGCTCGACTTTTGGTGGGTCCCCTTTAGAGGATCTTTTTTACAACAGCAATGACTATCAATTTTATTGTTTCATCGATTTGCTGAGGGCGGCGCTTTTTCAAGCATTCGCAGAAAGTATTATCCGGGGACTAGGTCAGTACTTCCATACAGCAGAAGTCCCGGGATAATACCCCAGATATCACTGAGCATAAAGACCTAGTATCTCAGAATAAGGGATCTTTCAAACAAGATTTCAGGGGTTACCTATATATCCAAGTTTGTGTTAACCCACAGAACAAGCAAGTTTGAAATTTAGGTTTATATCTCGTCACAGTTTATTAAATGTGCAAAAATCTACTGACACATCCACAATAAGATTGTTTATCACTTTTAAACTTTCTAATTCTTTAGCATGTTGTGATAGTCCGCTGATGTACTATCATTTCCTCTTTTTCACAACAAACTCATTTTTGGTTTTTATCATGTTTTTGTCTTTTTCAAATTTTCTAATGTTTTTGGATTTTCTGAAAATTTCTAAAGGACCGATTGTGACCTAAACGAGTCGTTCGGAAGAGCTCAAATCCGTTTCAGAGGCGGAAACAAAGAAACGGACGTGAATACAGCTTGAATCACACTTTAAACCTCTTGTATATTGATTTTACAGCGTTTACAGTTACAAGGAACACCGGCAATACCTCGGTATCAAATCTGGAATCGTTACAAATGAAATGCATAAACAACCTATTTATACTATATACGATTCGCTCGAAATGACAAATACAATATAAGCGAACCAGATGCATAACCGTAAAAGCGAACCTCCATGTTGCCGTATAAGCGAACCATTTAATTCTTTTGTCTTAAAAGCGGACCTTCTCATTTGACCATCATGCCACCTTTTCTATTGGACCTTCAATTGTAGACATCTCATTGGACCTTTTAATGGTCCAATCATCAAATGGCTATATCAAAATCAAAAGCTTCTTGTCGTTTACTTGTTGCCTTTGATGTTAATCATATTATGATTGTCTTGAATATCGAATATTGATGTAATGATGCAATATATGATGTCATCAATATGATGTCATCATCATACCGACGATAATTGTATCCTTACAAATACTCAATAACTGTTTAATATATAATTAATCGTGTGAGGTTTTGTAAAAACAATTTGCAAAAAGGAGATTACTCATATTGCTGTCTTAGGTTTTTTGTAAGGGTTTCCTGGTGATTATCTATAAATTACACAAATGCACACGCGTTAGTATAATAACCCATTTTAACATTAGTAATACCCTCCCCGAGACGACATTCCAACGACTACGTCGGGCAGAACCACGACAGCCGTTACGGAACCCTAGATCTATCGGGCGGCGTATCTAATACGTATCCAGGGGTTATGATACTTACAACGGAGCAGAACTTCGTTATTTAGGGGGATATTATACCCGAGAAGTATATTAATTCTTCAGAAATTTGAGAGAGAAAGAGTTCGTGGGCGATTTCTACTGAAGGCCCGAGCTTCCACTTTATAGGGCCAGATTTCGAGTTTCACACGGCCCGTGTAAGACGTAGCAAGGGGCTACGCGGCCCGTGAGGCTCCCTAGGGTAGGCCCTAGCTCGTCCGACTCAGCCCTAGCTTCGACACGCTGCACGACACGTGGCATCACCGGGTATCGCCCTGATCCCTTGATGTCGCGGCCCACGTAGGCAGTAGCCAAAGGCTATGCGCCCCGCGAGAGCCTTATTTTTCTTGTTTTTAATTAATTTTAATAATATTAAAGGTATTCGGGCCCTGTTTTCGTGTATGGGGTATATTTTAGGACATATTGGTGTATTTTAATGTATATTTAGGGTGTCAGAAAAATTTCAGGATTGTTGTTATAAACATGAGCTACTGGATGTTCAACCTTTGTCCCAATCGACATACAATAATCGTTAAAAGTTTGGGATGTGAATTCTCCTACATTATCCACTCGTATGGTTTTAATTGGATTTTCAGGGAAATGAGCTCTCAACTGTATGATTTGGGCTAATAGTCGAGCAAACGCTACATTTCGTGTAGCTAAAAGATTTCACGTGTGACCATAGCGATGAGGCGTCAATTAAGACTAAGAAATAGCGAAATAGACCACAAGGAGGATGTATAGGTCCACAGATATCCCCTTGGATTCTTTCCAAAAAATGAGGGGTTTTCTTGTGTCAACCTAGTTGGTGAGGGCCGAGTAATGAGTTTGCCTAGAGAGCATGCAACACATGATAAATCTTTTGATAGTAAGACTCTTAAATTCTTAAGAGGGTGCCCATTTACACTTTTAATTATTCGCTTCATCATTATATTACCTGGGTGACCTAGTCGGTCATGTCATATTGTGAATGTGTCTTTATCTAGTAATTTATGGTTACTCACCACCATGTATTATTCAATAGGATTAATGTTAGTACAATATAATCCAGAGGATAAAGCTTTTAACTTTCCTACAATGGTATCTTTTCCATTTTCATTTGAAGTAATTTGTAAGTATTCAATATTATTTTCGGATGTTGTTTTGAGGTGGTAACCATTTTGTCGAATACTTTTAAAACTAAGTAAATTTCGTCTTGATTTACTAGAGTATAATGCATCATTTATAATTAGTTTAGTACCCGATGGTAATATGATGATTGCTCTTCCGGAGCCTTCTATAAGATCACATACACCATAAATAGTATCAACAAGTGTCTCTGCAGGAGAAAACTCAGAGAAATTTTCTTATGTTTGAAAATAGTGTTGGTAGTAACACTATCTATGAGACATTCATCACCGACGATAGCTTTATTGGAGTTTGTAAACATATTTCCTTTGGAAATAACAAAACAAATTAATATAACGAATTACTTACTTGAGTATGATAAAAAAAACATCACACAAATATGAATCAAACATCACAAGATTTTAAATGAAACCATAATAATAGTTCAAACAAATACCACTAGAGTTGAAATAAAACCAACAAAGAAAAGAAAAAAACATGGTCTAAAAAAGCCATCACATAGCAGACCGCATTTAATGATTTTGTAGTAGGAGCTTGTTGTTTTGCTCCGCGACTAACAAACATGATATTAGCTCAGAATATTTTGTAAAATTACGTTCCCTGTACGGTTGCGCCAGGAGTAAGACCACTCCCAAATGTCACACCCCGATTTCCACGTGTCTCACCGGTGGGCCCGGTGGGGGATTACCGTGACGATGTTGGCAACAATATAGTCAAACCACACAATTATATAATGCACAGCGGAAGCATAAGATAAATATATATTTCAACCTCTGGTGATAATATCAATGTATTACAGAAGTTGAATATCCACAGTGGATCGTAAATAAAGATAAAGTATTGTTCCATCAGATACTGCAATCAAGCTTGCGAGGCTTATCACGACGCTAGGGAGCTAATACCAGCCAATTTACGTTTAGGTACCTGCACTTAATCTTTTGGGGAAAATACGTCAGTTTACACTGGTAAATACATTCAACTGACACATTTGAAAATGTTTATTAAAATTGATTTGAATGCACAAGGCACAAACTCTTTTATAACTTGGGTAAATTATAATAAAATCTTGTGAACGTTTTACATGTTCTTTTATGCGTTCAGTAGCCCGGGTCGTGCCGGGTTAAAGATTTATAGACACACCACGTTTGCGTAAAACCGTAGTATAAAAACCAACGGCTACGTCTTTTAAATTTAATGTCGACACTTTATACCGGGTGTACGCCTACACCGGGATGTCGATGGTCGTGGCCATTTCGTAAAATGATGCCAAGGATATCCGGGACAACGGTCATTAAACCCCCCAAAGGCTTATAAGCAACAAAACTGTTTAAATGAGCCGATCATATTTAATCAATTAACCACCTAAGCGATGGAATTATATAATGCTCAATCAAGCGGTATTAATATACCGTAACCCAAGCCCATATAGGGGAAATAAGTTAAAGTATTTACCTTTGCAAGTATATTTCCTTAATTGGATTAAATCACCGATAGCTTTTACTGGGGCTCCTAATCTGGAACGAAGGTTTTAATTAACCTCTTAGAATCCTAACGGGTCGTTATAATGGCCGTAGCCTAGACCGGTTGGTTCCGATATATATATAGATATGGTTTAATCGCGCGGAAAGGCGAAAACCGAGAATGGAGTGTGATTCTGACCCAACAAGTTCAGAGACTTGTCTTATATGGGTTAATGGTTCACACTCTGGATTTTGGGGTTCAAATGATATAATTTGACCCGTATCGGCTAAATTATGAAAACTAGTTTCATAAGCCGAACCGTGCGCGCAAAAGGCGAAACGGTTAACCATGAGAGTCGTACGCTTATTTCCTAAGTCAATATGCCTTAAATGGGTTGTGGTATCAGTAGGATACCTTCCGTGATGCCCGTAACGAGTTTAAGTTTATATTATGCCCCGTAGGGGCTTTTCGGTCATTTTAAAGACTTTAAAAGGGCTTTTTGAGTTCTACAGGAAATCTAAGTTTCCCGAACAGTTTATAAAGCTTAAAATACTTTATTTATTATTTAAAATCAGTAGCAACTGGAATCGGGTCAAAAGACCTTGTAGAACTCATGTTTTGGCCGAAAAGGGCATATTCGGTATTAACCGAACCGTAGCCATAACCGCAGGTTATGAGCAAGGTAAAAATTATTAAAAATCTTTAAAATTCCCAAAATATTATTTTAATACAGTGGGTAAAAGTTTTGGTGACGAAATCTTGGTTTAGATAGGTGTTATGCTAATTGCGCCGTTAATTACTAAAGTTTACTTTAGTTGCGCTTTTTAGCATAACTCTCATTCTAGACCTCGGATTGACGCGAAACTTTAAGGACATGCTTATAATTTAATAAGCAAGGTTTTGGTCCGTTCACGTGTCCGAAATACTCGTTTTAATTTTAAAAGGCCGTTACGGTCAACTTTTAGGCGAATGACGGAAATACGTAAAAGACTCGAATAACTCATGAACCGACCACAGAGGTTTATACCAACATGTGACCTGGTCCTAAGAGAGTCCTAAGGTATATTTATACCTCACTAAAACGGGTCAGAACTGAAGTCAAAGCAAAAGTCAAACTTTTGCGACATTCGGCTCCGAACCGGTTCAATATAGCAAATGATCGATTCAAACGAGCGCAAACAAGTTTATATACTTATTATCATGTTTTATGATTATCAAAACAGGTTCCATAACATATACATTACAGATTATGCATATATCGCTAAAATAGCTTTCTGTTGACTTTTTAACCGCACGTTTGACTCGGCATTTGACATAGTTAGAGTGGTGATCAGGGGGAACCATTTTAGAGGTTTATTACCCACATAAATACCAACTCATAACCACTTTTGATTTGTCATAAGACTGAACCATTACTGATTTATTGTAAAGTCAAACCGTAGTTACGGCGGTTTGGTTCTTAGCCATTTACTAAGGAAACGTGAAACCACAAAGGGTTAGATCACTTACAGAAGTTGTGTTCTTGCTTATGGAGCAGAGAAAAGTGCTTGGGAGCTCTTGAGATGACCAGAGAAGGTGTTTTTGAGTGTGATGAATGTTATGAACTTACTAGTGCTATTTATAGCAAATGTCATGGCTCAAGATCATTACACACAACTCTACAAGTGCCCTTGGATGAATGGCAGGTGTATTAGAGGGTTATGGGTCGAGTAGGGGGCACCCATGCCTCATTGATTGGTGTTTGGTCGTTCAAATGGTCCAAAGGTCAAGTAGTTACAACAATTCTGCATCTGGGCGTCTAATGCGGCCCGCATGGAAGTTCCATGCGTTTACAATGCGGGTCGCCTGGAATCTAAATACCAGACACGTAATTGAGGAGGCTCGCGGCCCGCCTCAACTTAACCCAATATGCAATGCGGGCCGCGTGGGGTTAAGATTTCAGAAATTTTAAATCTTTTGTCATGATTACAGAATCTGGTAATTAATAACGAAATCTTTCGTAATGATTTACCTGACCTTTCGGTTTTGAAGGGGTAACTTTGCGGTTTGGCCCTCGGGTATTTACCGATAGGGGCCTCGTGTTATTTACCCACGCTATTAAGTCCCCGGTTTATTTATTAATTATATTGGAAAGCCTTAACTTTCACTGTTGACGCTTTTAACCCTTCTCATACGAATTTGAGTATAACTCTTTCGTTTTAAGACGGAACTCCGCGGAATTTTTACAGTATATTCTAGTGAGCGTATAATACTGTTACGAAGCCTTGGGAACGTTAAAGGGTCACTCAGAGGTAATATTAAACATGTTGACACAGTTAACCCCTGTAGTTCGTAATCTCTCACTTTCTTCCGCGTTTCGCTTCCGTACGTTTTATGATTTATTCGTTTGAAGGTACAAGCATTTATTTAGGGTTACTATACAGTATATTTACCCTTGTTGACATTTATAACCCTCGAATTTATATACTTTCAAGGTTTGTCAAAATTAGTCCTTTATTTATTATGGATGCCACGTGTAATCAAATGACACGTGTTAACACATCATTGGACACAAAAATTCGAGGTGTTACATCCTCACCCCCTTAAAATAAATCTCGACCCGAGATTTACTCAAATAAATAGGGGTACTTTTCTTTCATTGTAGCTTCGACTTCCCATGTATATTCAGGACCTCTACGAGCATCCCATTTGACTTTTACAATCGGTACGTGCTTTCTGCGAAGCTTCTTCACCTGTCGACCTTCAATCGACAAAGGTTTTTCTATGAACTTTAAGCTCTCATCTATATGCACATCTGTGTGTGGAAGCACCAACGATTCGTCGGCGAAGCACTTTTTGAGATTGCAGATGTGGAACACATTGTGAATTCCATTGAGCTCTTCAGGCAAGTTCAACTTATAGGCAACTGATCCGACCCGTTCAATGACCTCAAATGGTCCTATGTATCTCGGACTCAGTTTGCCTTTCTTGCCGAAACGCATCACCCCCTTCCAGGGTGATACCTTAAGTAATACCTTTTCACCCATTTCGAAGTGAAAATCCTTACGCTTTGGATCAGCGTAGCTCTTCTGCCTATCGCGGGCAGCCTTGAGACGTTCCCGGATCTGGGAAATCTTGTCCGTAGTCTGGAAAACAATCTCTGGTCCCGATAATTGGACCTCTCCTACTTCCGCCCAACAAACAGGCGATCTACATTTCCTACCATATAATGCCTCAAAAGGCGCAGCCTTTATGCTGGTGTGGTAGCTATTATTGTAGGAGAATTCGATCAGGGGTAGGTTTTTATCCCAGTTACCACCTAAATCGATCGCACATGCACGAAGCATGTCTTCTAGCGTTTGGATAGTACGCTCACTTTGACCGTCCGTCTGTGGATGGTAAGCCGTACTAAAGTTTAGACGCGTGCCCAAAGATTGCTGGAAACTCTTCCAGAAGTGAGATGTGTATCTAGTATCCCTGTCGGAGATAATAGACACAGGTATGCCGTGTAAGGCTACAATCTTATCAACATAAAGTTGGGCTAACATATCGGAGCTATATGTCTCCTTGATGGGTAGAAAATGAGCTGATTTAGTCAGCCTATCGACGATGACCCATATTGTATCGTTTCCTTTCCTGGTTTTGGGTAACTTGGTTATGAAGTCCATAGTTACACATTCCCACTTCCACTCGGGAAGTTCAGGCTGTTGTAGCAAGCCAGACGGCTTTTGGTGCTCGGCTTTGACTTGACCACAAGTCAAGCACTTTGCTACGTGGGCGGCTACAGACTTTTTCAAGCCTATCCACCAATAATTTGCCTTTAAGTCTTGGTACATTTTGTCAGCACCAGGATGGACTGAGTATTTGGAACTATGGGCTTCCTGGAGAACAACATCTCGTAGTCCTCCATATATCGGAACCCATATACGTCCGTTCAGTCTAAGAATTCCATCCTTGCTAAGAGTCAACTGCTCCTCAGTTACTCCCAGCTTTTCATTAGGATAATTAGCTTCCAACACAGCCTCATGCTGCGCAGCTAATATCCTTTCCATCAAATTATTCTTAACCTCAATGCTCTTGGCATTGATTCGAATGGGTTTTACCCTTTCCTTCCTGCTCAAGGCATCGACGACCACATTCGCCTTGCCGGGATGGTACCTGATTTCACAGTCATAATCATTCAGGGTTTCCATCCAACGGCGTTGCCTCATGTTCAACTCTTTCTGGTTGAACAGGTGCTGGAGGCTTTTGTGATCAGAATAAATCACAAATTTAATACCATAAAGGTAATGCCTCCACAACTTCAGTGCAAATACAACGGCACCCAACTCCAAATCATGGGTGGTGTAATTCTTTTCATGCACCTTTAATTGCCTTGAAGCATAGGCAATCACCTTGCCCTTCTGCATAAGCACACACCCCATGCCTGTGTGTGATGCGTCGCAGTAAACCACGAACTCATCAGTACCTTCTGGTAATGTTAACACAGGAGCGTTGCTTAGCTTCTGCTTCAGGATTTCGAAGGACTCTTGCTGCTTTGGGCCCCAAATGTACTTTTCTTTCTTCTTGGTCAAAGAAGTCAAGGGCGCAGCAATCCTCGAGAAATTTTCAATAAATCTCCGGTAGTATCCTGCTAACCCCAGGAAGCTACGGATTTCGGTAGGCGTCTTTGGCTCTTGCCAGTTCACGACCGCCTCCACCTTAGCGGGATCCACTTGGATACCACGCTCGCTCACAACGTGTCCTAAAAACTGGACCTCTCGTAGCCAGAATTCACATTTCGAGAATTTGGCGTAGAGTTTCTCACGCTGTAGTAATTCGAGAATGCAACGGAGGTGCTTCTCGTGATCAGCTTGATTCTTGGAGTAGATAAGGATATCGTCGATGAAGATTATGACGAATTTGTCCAAGTACGGCTTGCAAACGCGGTTCATGAGATCCATGAACGCAGCCGGTGCATTTGTGAGCCCAAAAGGCATCACTAGGAACTCGTAATGACCATAGCGAGTCCTAAATGCTGTCTTATGTACATCTTCATCTCTGACCCTTAGCTGATGATAACCCGACCTTAAGTCGATTTTTGAGAAGTAGCTTGCTCCTTGCAGCTGATCGAATAGATCATCGATCCTTGGTAAAGGATACCTATTCTTTATGGTAACTTTATTCAGTTCTCTATAGTCGATGCACAACCGCATCGATCCGTCCTTCTTCTTTACAAATAGGACAGGAGCTCCCCAGGGAGATGAACTAGGTTTGATAAAACCTTTCGCCAGCAGTTCATCCAACTGGGTCCTCAGTTCTTTCATTTCCGTCGGAGCTAATCTGTAAGGTGCTCTTGCTATCGGAGCTGCTCCAGGGATGATGTCAATTCTGAACTCCACTTGTCTATCTGGTGGCAAACCAGGTAGTTCTTCAGGAAAAACCTCGGGGTATTCAGAAATGACAGGAAGATCCTCAATCTTCGGCTTTGGTTCCTCAATTATCACCTGAGCCATGTAAATTACACAGCCTCTGTTCAAACATCTTGAAGCTTTCAGCATAGATACGTCTTCGGGCAATCCGTAATGCGTATCCCCTCGAATGGTAAGAGATTCACCGCTCGGAGTTTTTAAAACTATCTGCCTTTTGCCGCAAATGATTTGGGCCTGATTACGGGATAACCAGTCCATGCCTAGCACAATGTCAAAACCCGCTAATTTGAAAGGAAGTAGAGATAAAGGAAAAGAATGGTTCCTAATGGACATTTCACATCCTTCTAGAACAGTAGAGACGGTTTCTATCGTGCCGTCTGCTAACTCTACTTCGTATTTCACGTCAAGGGTTTTGATTGGCATATTTAGTAGTTGGCAAAATTTCTGGTCTACAAAGGATTTATCAGCGCCAGAATCGAATAGTACTCTTGCAAATATATTATTTACGAGAAAAGTACCTGTAAGCACATTGTCGTCCTTAACCGCTTCCTTTGCATCCAAGCGAAAAACTCTCGCATTCGACTTCTTCGTCTCTTCCGCCTTCTTGGCATACTTTGGGCAATTACTCTTTATGTGCCCCTTTTCGTTACAACCATAGCAGGTTGCATCCTTTATCTTTTTGCACTCCACGGTCTTGTGATCCTTGGACTTGCATAGCCCACAGGATGGAGTCTTTTGTTGCGACTGTGAACCAGACGCAAACCTACACTTCCCGGAGTGAGGTTTCTTGCAGACCTTGCAGTGAGGTCTTCCATCAGCTTGCCCCTCTTTCTTTGCCTCCGACCCTCTCTTGCCCTCACCGTTTCCACGGTGCTTTTTCCCAGACTTTCGTGAGGTATCATCCTCACGTTTTCGCTTTTCAGCCTCCTTGCTCCTTTGTGCCCTCAGACGGACAGCATCAAGTGTAAGAGACAAGGAGAGGTCAGTAACTGACCTGAAGGTCGTTGGCCTAGAGGCCTTCACACTGGCCTTGATCGCCGGCTCTAAGCCCCCAATGAAACGGGCAATTCTTCTGGGTTCTGGTGTCACCAGGTATGGAACTAGACGAGACATGGTATTGAAACTCGTCAAATACGCCTGGCAGTCCAGGTTCGTCATCACCAGAGAGACAAAATCAGCCTCTATCTTCTCAACCTCGTGCTGAGGGCAGTAGTTTTCTTTTATGAGGGCAATAAACTCCCCCCATGACATTTTGTATAAGGCAGACTTACCTGAAGCCTGCACCAGAGCTCTCCACCACGCCAGGGCCTCGCCCTTGAATGACTGGGACACAAACTTAACCACGTCCCTCTCAGCGCACCCGCTAATGTCCACAATCGTGTCCATCTCGCCTAGCCAGGTGATACAGTCAACCGCACCTTTTTCCCCTGTAAATTCACGGGGCTTACATGATACAAAGTATTTGTAGGCGCAACCCTTAGCACTGGATGCATCAGTATATTCTCTATCGCGATGAACGCTGTGCTCAGTAGACGAATGTTTGTCGTCATCTTTCTTGGGTTCAGAGGGTGGTTTGGAGTGTGTCTTTGGTTTAGAGGGTGGCTTTGACACGGTTCTGCCTTGGGACTCAGTATGTTGACGATCAATAGCTGCCTGAACAGCATTGTCAATCAGAGCCTTTAGTTGTGCGCCTGTCAAATGCACTGACGCATTGTCATAGTCATCTTCATTTGTGTGGCTGTTCTCTCCATTGGGATCCGCCATTGCAACTTGAATTTGTTACAGAAGATAACAAAATTTTATTTAGGCGATTATTATATAATTGTCTTTTATGACAATTCGTCAACCATGGTACAGAGACCATATTTGGTTAACTTATTATTTCATTATATATTAGGATTTGAATATATCCTATTTCAGCTATATAGATAGTATTGGCGGCATAAAGCCTAATCACGATGATGTTTTATAATATTAGCCGAGATTTCGTAGAATCAAAGGCATAGAGAATTGAACCGTAGTTCCTTTATCTCTTTCTGACAGGGAGTCATAGACCACCACTGTCTTTTGTCTTTATAAGACAATTATTATAGCCCATAGGCACTACACCTCTAATGGATGTTTAAATATAGTTGGCTCGTAGGCACTACATCTCAAATGGATGTTTTTAAATAGGTTGGCCCGTAGGCACTACATCACTAATGGATGTTTTAATAATATTGGCCCGTAGGCACTGCATCACTAATGGATGTCTTTATGATACTGGCCCGTAGGCACTGCATCACTAATGGATGTTTTAATAATATTGGCCCGTAGGCACTACATCACTAATGGATGTTTTAATAATATTGGCCCGTAGGCACTACATCGCTAATGGATGTTTTAATAATATTGATCACCTTTATTGGTGATTTAACCCACGATTCATAAATCATTTAGTTGGGTTTCGAAATCCTTAAAGGATTATTGTATAAGAATGACGTGCGTGATTTTAACGAATCACATCTGCCATGATTGTTAACATGCGTACAGAGGTTAACAGGGAATCAGAATCTTTTCAATTAGGTCGTACCATCTTGACTGGATCTTAAAAGACACCAAGCTAGGTTTCACCTTTTAAGATTCTTTATTTAGGCAGATCAATATAAAAGGAATGTTTTTTATTTATTTTATACATATTAAAACAAAACTCCTAACGTACATTCCAAAATCTCAAATACAATTACATATTGCCCTAAACGGGTCTTTCAAATAGTACATACCTCCATAGAGGTTTTAAAATAAGTGACAAGTCCACGCAGGGACTAATACAAGATAGATGTCCATGCAAGGACTAAAGATAAGTCCACGTAGGGACTGAAATACGATAAGTTGTCCACACAGGGACTTATTTTAAAGTAGAAATTATATTCGTACAACTTTTAAGGGCTAATGGTCACGTTTCTTCTTTTTGCCCTTTGGTAGGTTCGCCAAGCCCTTGAGAAATCCTCGGTGGCTTTTCTTTTC
Organism: Helianthus annuus; assembly: GCF_002127325.2. Taxonomy (NCBI): domain Eukaryota; kingdom Viridiplantae; phylum Streptophyta; class Magnoliopsida; order Asterales; family Asteraceae; genus Helianthus; species Helianthus annuus. Next base: position 147,652,995 of record NC_035435.2, read on the forward strand.
TTCCTCGAACTCTCTCTCCACACGATCTAGTCGATGGAGTATTTCTTCCTGTTCAGGAGGAGAGAAACGTGGTTGTGGCGCTTGATGTGGAACTGGAGGTCTGGGAGGTATTGGATACCCATGAGCTGAGTAATCCGGTGGTCCCATGTTTCCATGTGCTCCGTCAGGGTAGCGCGCATTATATCTTGCCGACACCACATATGGATCGCGCTCATAGCCATAGTTGTATTGTGCTTGTGACGGTTCGAACGGGTTGTAAGCCGTTGGACCCGTGTAAGCAGGTATGGGTTGGTCATACCCAAATGGTGGCGAATTTCGTGCAGCTGGTGCGGAGTTCGCCTCCTGTATAGGACTTGAAGGTCCTTCTTCTTGTAGCGGCGGATAGTGGCTACTACTAGAATGTCGAGGAGTGCTGAAGTAGATACCCCCTCCTCCTCGTGTAGACATACGAGCATTTGTCCTCCTACGCCTCGGCGGATCAGGTATTTCTGGTTGTGCCGGTGGCGGAGGTGGTGGCGTAACTGCCTCAAAGCGTGAATCCTCAGAGGGATCCTGTGGATGTCTCGGTTGTTGAGATGTCTGTCGAGATGGCGTGTAGTACCATTCATGTCGGTCAAACATCGCTTGGAAACTGTCAGGTCCTTGATAGGGCGTTCCATGGAAGGATGACCCATCAGAAACTTCTATCGGATGCGTGGGCGTACCACGAGCTGGTTCAGTAGGATCCTCATCTTCCTCCATGGGATCTTCAGAAAAGTGGTCTTGTGGACCAAGCGGAACAAATCCTGAAGGTTCCTGTATGTAGTCAGCCGGATTAAACTGACCTATGTAGTATGGAGTAGGGTCGTCGTAATTTCGGTGCGATACCGAACGTTGTAGAGGTATGAAGGAAGGTTGTGGGTTGTTGGGATCATTTTCTGAGTCTGGCCCAAAGGAGTGCCGGTAGGATGGCGTCGAGCTGTGCGAAGTGGAATGCCTCGCGGGTTCGTAAAGATCTCTTCGTCGTTGTGGCTCTTCGCTTCGTGTCATCGAAGGATGTCTTGTACCAGATGGTCCAGCTTCGTTATCGTGATGTGTCACGATTTCTCCTCGGCCTCTTCTTCCCCTTCCTCTTCCTCGGAATATAACAGGTGGCATTTTCCTGCTTAAAACTTATAAAAAATCAAATCGAAAATAAAGACAAAAAGGAGTAATAATCCGAATTCGTCCTAAGTTCTTGTCTAGACTCAAGTATGTGCAATTGTGTCATTGAGATTAAACACAATAGGATAGTGTTTAATTCACTCAATGTTGGCTCTGATACCAACCTGTCACACCCCGATTTCCACGTGTCTCACCGGTGGGCCCGGTGGGGGATTACCGTGACGATGTTGGCAACAATATAGTCAAACCACACAATTATATAATGCACAGCGGAAGCATAAGATAAATATATATTTCAACCTCTGGTGATAATATCAATGTATTACAGAAGTTGAATATCCACAGTGGATCGTAAATAAAGATAAAGTATTGTTCCATCAGATACTGCAATCAAGCTTGCGAGGCTTATCACGACGCTAGGGAGCTAATACCAGCCAATTTACGTTTAGGTACCTGCACTTAATCTTTTGGGGAAAATACGTCAGTTTACACTGGTAAATACATTCAACTGACACATTTGAAAATGTTTATTAAAATTGATTTGAATGCACAAGGCACAAACTCTTTTATAACTTGGGTAAATTATAATAAAATCTTGTGAACGTTTTACATGTTCTTTTATGCGTTCAGTAGCCCGGGTCGTGCCGGGTTAAAGATTTATAGACACACCACGTTTGCGTAAAACCGTAGTATAAAAACCAACGGCTACGTCTTTTAAATTTAATGTCGACACTTTATACCGGGTGTACGCCTACACCGGGATGTCGATGGTCGTGGCCATTTCGTAAAATGATGCCAAGGATATCCGGGACAACGGTCATTAAACCCCCCAAAGGCTTATAAGCAACAAAACTGTTTAAATGAGCCGATCATATTTAATCAATTAACCACCTAAGCGATGGAATTATATAATGCTCAATCAAGCGGTATTAATATACCGTAACCCAAGCCCATATAGGGGAAATAAGTTAAAGTATTTACCTTTGCAAGTATATTTCCTTAATTGGATTAAATCACCGATAGCTTTTACTGGGGCTCCTAATCTGGAACGAAGGTTTTAATTAACCTCTTAGAATCCTAACGGGTCGTTATAATGGCCGTAGCCTAGACCGGTTGGTTCCGATATATATATAGATATGGTTTAATCGCGCGGAAAGGCGAAAACCGAGAATGGAGTGTGATTCTGACCCAACAAGTTCAGAGACTTGTCTTATATGGGTTAATGGTTCACACTCTGGATTTTGGGGTTCAAATGATATAATTTGACCCGTATCGGCTAAATTATGAAAACTAGTTTCATAAGCCGAACCGTGCGCGCAAAAGGCGAAACGGTTAACCATGAGAGTCGTACGCTTATTTCCTAAGTCAATATGCCTTAAATGGGTTGTGGTATCAGTAGGATACCTTCCGTGATGCCCGTAACGAGTTTAAGTTTATATTATGCCCCGTAGGGGCTTTTCGGTCATTTTAAAGACTTTAAAAGGGCTTTTTGAGTTCTACAGGAAATCTAAGTTTCCCGAACAGTTTATCAAGCTTAAAATACTTTATTTATTATTTAAAATCAGTAGCAACTGGAATCGGGTCAAAAGACCTTGTAGAACTCATGTTTTGGCCGAAAAGGGCATATTCGGTATTAACCGAACCGTAGCCATAACCGCAGGTTATGAGCAAGGTAAAAATTATTAAAAATCTTTAAAATTCCCAAAATATTATTTTAATACAGTGGGTAAAAGTTTTGGTGACGAAATCTTGGTTTAGATAGGTGTTATGCTAATTGCGCCGTTAATTACTAAAGTTTACTTTAGTTGCGCTTTTTAGCATAACTCTCATTCTAGACCTCGGATTGACGCGAAACTTTAAGGACATGCTTATAATTTAATAAGCAAGGTTTTGGTCCGTTCACGTGTCCGAAATACTCGTTTTAATTTTAAAAGGCCGTTACGGTCAACTTTTAGGCGAATGACGGAAATACGTAAAAGACTCGAATAACTCATGAACCGACCACAGAGGTTTATACCAACATTTGACCTGGTCCTAAGAGAGTCCTAAGGTATATTTATACCTCACTAAAATGGGTCAGAACTGAAGTCAAAGCAAAAGTCAAACTTTTGCGACATTCGGCTCCGAACCGGTTCAATATAGCAAATGATCGATTCAAACGAGCGCAAACAAGTTTATATACTTATTATCATGTTTTATGATTATCAAAACAGGTTCCATAACATATACATTACAGATTATGCATATATCGCTAAAATAGCTTTCTGTTGACTTTTTAACCGCACGTTTGACTCGGCATTTGACATAGTTAGAGTGGTGATCAGGGGGAACCATTTTAGAGGTTTATTACCCACATAAATACCAACTCATAACCACTTTTGATTTGTCATAAGACTGAACCATTACTGATTTATTGTAAAGTCAAACCGTAGTTACGGCGGTTTGGTTCTTAGCCATTTACTAAGGAAACGTGAAACCACAAAGGGTTAGATCACTTACAGAAGTTGTGTTCTTGCTTATGGAGCAGAGAAAAGTGCTTGGGAGCTCTTGAGATGACCAGAGAAGGTGTTTTTGAGTGTGATGAATGTTATGAACTTACTAGTGCTATTTATAGCAAATGTCATGGCTCAAGATCATTACACACAACTCTACAAGTGCCCTTGGATGAATGGCAGGTGTATTAGAGGGTTATGGGTCGAGTAGGGGGCACCCATGCCTCATTGATTGGTGTTTGGTCGTTCAAATGGTCCAAAGGTCAAGTAGTTACAACAATTCTGCATCTGGGCGTCTAATGCGGCCCGCATGGAAGTTCCATGCGTTTACAATGCGGGCCGCCTGGAATCTAAATACCAGACGCGTAATTGAGGAGGCTCGCGGCCCGCCTCAACTTAACCCAATATGCAATGCGGGCCGCGTGGGGTTAAGATTTCAGAAATTTTAAATCTTTTGTCATGATTACAGAATCTGGTAATTAATAACGAAATCTTTCGTAATGATTTACCTGACCTTTCGGTTTTGAAGGGGTAACTTTGCGGTTTGGCCCTCGGGTATTTACCGATAGGGGCCTCGTGTTATTTACCCGCGCTATTAAGTCCCCGGTTTATTTATTAATTATATTGGAAAGCCTTAACTTTCACTGTTGACGCTTTTAACCCTTCTCATACGAATTTGAGTATAACTCTTTCGTTTTAAGACGGAACTCCGCGGAATTTTTACAGTATATTCTAGTGAGCGTATAATACTGTTACGAAGCCTTGGGAACGTTAAAGGGTCACTCAGAGGTAATATTAAACATGTTGACACAGTTAACCCCTGTAGTTCATAATCTCTCACTTTCTTCCGCGTTTCGCTTCCGTACGTTTTATGATTTATTCGTTTGAAGGTACAAGCATTTATTTAGGGTTACTATACAGTATATTTACCCTTGTTGACATTTATAACCCTCGAATTTATATACTTTCAAGGTTTGTCAAAATTAGTCCTTTATTTATTATGGATGCCACGTGTAATCAAATGACACGTGTTAACACATCATTGGACACAAAAATTCGAGGTGTTACACCAAAATTCACTGTAATAGCAGTCTATGTTGATGATATAAACATCATCGGAGCTCCCGGAGAGATAGAAAAAACTGCTAATATATTAAAGAGAGAATTTGAGATGAAAGACCTTGGTACAACAAAATTATGTCTCGGCGTGCAGTTTGAGCATTTGCGAAACGGTACATTCGTCCATCAGTCAAACTACATCCAGAAGATGTTAGTACGTTTTAATATGGACAAAGCTCATCCGTTTAGCATACCCATGGTTGTCCGACCGCTGGATCCACATAAGGATCCTTATCGCCCTCGAGAAGAAGGCAAAGAAGTACTTGGTCCAGAAATACTGTACTTAAGTGCGATCGGTGCCCTTATGTATCTTTCAAATAACACGAGACTCGATATTGCATTCTCGGTACATGTACTATCGAGATACAGTTCGAATCCAACACGTAGACACTGGAATGGAATAAAACACATATTCTGATATATTTGCGGGACACAAGACTTTGTTCTTTTCTGCCAGAAAGATCAAAGACCCAACTTATTGGGTATGCTGATGCTGGATATCTATGAGATTCACGTAAAGCAAAATCTCAAACAGGTTGTGTATTCACATATGGTGGCACAACAATTTCTTGGAATTCAACTAAGCAAATTCTTACAGCAACGTCATCAAATCATGGCGAATTGATAGCACTATATGATGCCGATCGAGAATGTGTGTGGCTGAGATCAATAATTAATCACATACAAGAAGCATGCGGATTAGAAAAAATAAAAAAAAGAGCCGACAATTATTCATGAAGACAATGCTGCTTGCATAGCTCAAATCAGAGAAGGTTACATCAAGGGTGATCGAACGAAGCACATCTCACCAAAGTTTTTCTCAACATATGACTTGCAGAAAGAAGGGGAAATTGATGTTCGTCAGATCAAGTCAAGTGAAAATTTAGCTGACATATTCACAAAATCTTTACCTAGAAGCAATTTTGAGCAGCTATCACACAAGACCACTCTCCGCAGATTGAAAGATGTTTGTTGAATTTAGGGGAAGAATTTACATGTTGTACTCTTTTTCCCTTAACTAAGTTTTGTCCCACTGGGTTTTCTTAGTAATGTTTTTAATTAGGCAGCATAACTGATCCAGTAGTATCAGTTTATTTATTTAAGTCCTGAAGTACATGTTTAACATCATCCTGAAGTATGTTGTTAACTGTGTATAATAAATAGTAATATATATATGAGGGGGGGTGTTATAAATACAGATATATACCCTCTTGATTTTTCTCTTAGGTTATTGTATTTTGACCACATCACTATGTATATATATGTTGTTGATAAATGAAAGGATTATACACTTCTTATTTTTTATTATTTCATTTTATGAAAATTTTATTAGAACATTGACAATGAATTCTTATATTTATGTGAGTGAGATAATTATATTATAAGGAATGGTTGCGAGTGGGTTTTGAGTGGAGTAGAGAAAAAATGTTATTGTTCATCTGTAAATATACGGGAATACTGTTCACACCTTCTAAATATTTTAATATTTTTGAAAGTGGTTATGAGTTGAGGAAAGATAAAATGTTACGATAAAGGTATAAAAAATATTATTTAATTGAAAGAGAAGAAAAAGATAGTGATTTTTAGTATAGTTATATGAATATGGAAAATGAATTTAATGTAAATGATATCAAGAAATAATTTTAGGTAAAATGTAAACCTAACTAGGATAAATGATTGCATAAGTTTATTAATTAAAATTAGATAAATAAGACGATGAAAACGCTCTTAGTTTTTTTTATATTAGAATTTGAAAATGAAATGTTTTTAGTACATGAGGCGAAGGTTTAGAATTTGAAAAAGACGATCTTACACGTCTCTTTTATGTTCCATCGAAGTTTATGATTCCAAAATGAAGCGAATGTTGAGAATTTGAAACAGACGATCTTACACGTCTCTTTTATGTTCCATCGAAGTTTATGATTCCATTGAAAATAACAAAACAAACAAGTGGATTAGATAAAAAGAACCATGCTTGAAAAAAGAGATCTACCAAAGGATGTATCAACATTCAACGCTCACAATGTATCGTTAATCAGTTGGGCGAGCAATGTAGCCTTGTTACGCTAATATACAAAGCCGAGGGTTGTCATCTCATAAGCATCACGTTACAAAGTAATACGGTTGTTCAATTTTTTTTTTGAACAACAAAGAATCTTACGTGTAAACTCACCATGCTTCTGGCTATGTCCAAGGTCGACTTCTCGACCGCCATGAAACCGTGCCCCGTTGATGCACAGGAACCAGATGGAATCCGTAAACCCTCGCCCTTCGTCAGGTTCGAACACCCGGAATTAAATCCCCGATTCGTCCCTTTATCCAAATGTCACTCGAAATGGCTCAAGCGAGAATCAAACCAGCGTCTCTACTAGGGAAGGCAAACATTTTGAACGCCGGACAAACATCTCAGGAAAATATGGTTGTTCAATTAACTCGTGACTTGTAGGGCAACACGTTCTTAATTAGCTCGGTAAAAACACATTCATAATCCGGTACAAGTTATTGTAAGTAGTAGCGTTACACCTAACATATATACACATGGGTTAATAATCAAAACACAACATACATGATGAGATACAACATTAGTACGATGGAACGACGCCGTATGAGGATTCCGGCGAGATATCAGCTTCTACAATATCCATTTCCGTTCGCTTAGCAAATCTTCCTTTGATTCTCGGCCTCGTCTCTGCATACGCCTTCCTCGAAGCATATCGAATCGTCTTCTCAAACTTCCTGTTCTTCTTCTTCTCTCTGTATCTTAAAACCCTAGCTTCTCGATCGTATCCGACTAACGGAGTTGGATAAACATCCGCTGATGAGGTGGTGGTGTTGTTCGATACATCAGTCATTGCTGCCTTGTGATCCGGTACAACACCTACTTCAATTTCTAGCGAAGATGACGATACCTGATCATCATAAACATATCATGATTAGATACAATATCATATCAATAAAACTGGACGTATATGTGTGTGTATACATATATGTGTGTGTGTTATATACAAATTCCATGAAACTGAAAGTATGTGTGTGTGTGTATATACATATATGTGTGTGTATTATATACAAATTCAATGAAACTGGAAGTATGTATGTGTGTGTATATATATAGAGAGAGAGATCTGGATCTGAGGATGATCGGATCAAACTTACGCTTTGGCTGATCGATTGAGATGTGAAATTGTACATGAAAGGTTTAGATCCAGTGACGTCATACGCAGGTACTCCTTCAACTACATCTGAAGAATTATATTCAGAAGCGTGTGTGTGTGAAGGAATTTGATACGGCTGATATTGATGAAACTGGATACTATTGCTCTTGTTTTGAACCGGAACAACGCCGTCGTTTTGCGATTGATATCGACGAACAAACTGATTAGGTTTTTGATCCGGCGTTTTCAGATCTATACCTAAATACGGATCAATATCGTTAAACAAGTAATCCGATTCCGATTCAGTAACTTTCAGATCATCTTCTCCAGATCCGTCTCCGATTTTGTTAATATTCGGATTCGGAAGCAGCCACAGCGCAGCTTCCGCTTCCTCCGCTTCAATTCTGGCGACATTCACATCCAAATCATCGCCGTCGCCGCCGATCTTCGCCGCCGCAGCGGCAGCGTCGTTGAACGGAACTACCGGAAAGCGCTCGTGACGGCGAGCGAGCGGATTAGCGGAGTGGATATCACGGTCGCATGTGACGCAAAGCGCGGCGGCGTCGGCTTTGCAGGTGACGGTTGCCGGAGCTTGTTCACAGACCTCACACATCCACACGCGTTCATGGCGGGAGGCGAGTTTGTTAGCGGCGTGAACTTTGCCGTCGCATGGGATGCAAAGGTAGGCGGAGTCTGCTCTGCAGAATAAGCTGGCCGACGTCGTTTTGCAGGAGTCGCAGAGTTTTGTAGCCATGGTCCAGGTTTCTTTTCTCATGGAGGTTTGAATGTGGTTTTGGAGCTTTTGGTTGTGATTTTGGGTTTTGGTAGCTGTGAATCATTGTCATGTTCTCTCTCTAGTATCCGGGAAAGTTATCCGAACAGTGTGTACAGCCAGTAAGGAGTTGACATGTGGCGTGGTCTTAGCCAGAATGGATGGAGGGGCCTTTATTTGCATAATTCAGAGATGTCACGTTCAGATGTTACAGGTATGAACGCGTGAGATAATTATTATACTACTTTCTTTTTTAAGGGGCTATTATCATATTACTTCTTTCTTAAAGGTGATACTTTTATTATTAGGTTGATAAACTAAGATAATTGGATAAAATTATAATTCTGTACTGTTTATTTTTGATTTTATGAATACTTAGAGCATTCACATTCAATCCATCAAATTGTGTGTGTGAAGTTTTTATAATGTAAAGAGTATAAAAAGTGGTTGTGAGTGAAGGAGAGAGAAAATGTTACTGTTCATCTGTATATTTGGGGGGACACTGTTCATTCTCTATAATTTTTTAATATATTTTGAAAGTGATTGTGAGTGAAGGAGAGAGAAAAATGTAATGATAAAGGTATAAAAAATATTATTTAATTGAAAAGAAGAGAGAAAATGTAGTGTTTTTTAGTGTAATTTAGGATGAAAATATGGTGGAATGGATGTGAATGCTCTTATAGCATGCACATTGCATGGTTAGGTGGTGCAAAGTCTAAACTCAAGGAATGCTCTTCCAACTACTTCCCTTATTGTGGATTTGTGGGTAGGGATGGCAAAAATACCCGAGTCTAACGGGTATACTAAAAACCCGACACAAATAGGACGGGTATATCCGATATCTGACGGGTATTGGGTCGGGTATGGGTTTAGTTTTAAAAGTTTTCGCGGGTATGGGATTAGGTGATACCCGACCCGATTACCCGAAACCACATACACGTTTACCCGAACTATATACTCGTTCATATACCCGAAGTTTTTAATTTATATTTTTATATTCCATTAACCCTTATCTATGAGTGATTTATTTTAGTATGTTCATAATGTGAAAAAATAAATTTTCTTTTAGCATATGTATTTGATGTAGTATTTATATTTTGTATGTTGTGAAGTATATACATATAAGTCTATAAATATTATAAAGTTATTATTAGTTTATGATAAAACTTATATGTATGTAATATACATTTTTAATTTATATTAGTTGTTGCATAAATAAAACTAGTATTAAGTCCCACCGCGTTGCGGTGGGATGTAAAATTGTTTCAAATAGTACCAATGCCACATCACCGTCAACAACCAGCACGTATTTGTAACGCCCGGCTCTTTTGTACTTTTCATTTATAGAAAGTTTTGTTCGTATTTTTCTTTTTGGAAACTTTGTATTCTTGTAATCGTTCCTTTCTTTGTAATCATTGTCAAACCGAGACTTGGATCATTAATGAAGCTTGTATTTTGATACATTTACGTTATACACATTCTATGTATGCTCGTATGTTCGACTTCGTGAATCAATCGATGTTTAATCGTTAATCTTGGAAACTATGTGTGAAACTTGTAATTAAACTAAACTTATGCATTGAACGAATTTCGAACGAGAACGACACTTGATTTGATACTTATACGCGTAGTTATACTTGGGTTATACTCCTCGTACTTGGATTTATCCTAATCTATGCTTTTGTGACAAGAATGGCCCTTAAAACACCTTAAAACATCAACTACACAACTATAGGGGCCAAATTGTAATAAAAACAAACTTGTTTCCGAACCCCAAAGGGCTCGCGGCCCGCGTTACATAGCCTGGATATCCCAGGCGGACCGCATGGACCCCTAGGTCTGCAGAAATGTGGACAGTCGCGACCAGATTCAATTTTGAGCGGGATTCCCTTGTTTAAACCGAGTTTTGGCACTTGTAAACACCTCTAATCAACCCTAATCACCTCCCTATAAGTACCTAAGGTCCTCCAAGCACTTGGACACTTTCATCACACTCAAATCTCTCAAAAACACTCTCAAGTTCCAGCAAGAATCTGCACTTTCGGACAGATTTACACTCTTGCACTAAACTTGGTATAACTTGAGAGTGTTTCGTTAAGATTTACAAGAGTGTTCCAAATTTATAATCTTCCGTTATACGCCAAACTCACACACCTACGTTTCCTTGTGTAGAAGGACTAGGTGCTCCAACTTAATCCATCCACCAAACTCGCTCGCGGGATTTCAAGTGGGAAAGCTTGCAACCACTGTGAGTATACTCGAACCCATTTTTACTTTTAAACACTTTGGGTGCAACATGTATTCTATATTAAACGCACGTGACACTTGAAACTTATTTGAAACATGCTCTATCCATTTAAACATGAAACATGAAACTTGTGATACTTGAGACTATTTTGTGCTATGTGAACGTTTAATCCCTGTGTGTAGTTCCGCCTTAACAATAGTAGCGCTATAGGGGTAATGCACCTCCCCCATTTGTAGTCGAGGGGTATTGTTAGGAGGAGACATATTAACCTCCCGTGAAACTTTGGGTTAGGTACTTTAACGCATTGGAAACTTGGGCTATCACTTGGACTGCGTAAACTAGCACGGCTGAAACTATTTTATTATGTTCATGTTGGATATGAGTTTTTATTCTATTATGCTATGTAAACAAACTTGTATAGTCGCTCTTTGCCTTTGCATTGAAACTCTATTTTAATACATGTTGCAGGTTGATTATTGAAGTATGGATGATTGATGAAACAAGTTTAGGGTGGACTAGATACACACCTAAATTTATCTATCTTTTGTTGTTATGTCATTCGTTGAAACAATGTTGTTATTTCCTTTTGAATTTGTATGACATTTAGTTTTGAAATGAAATTTGAATTTAATTAAATATTGTCACATAGTGTTATGACGTCTCTAGCAATCTTTACACACTTCGTCTCATCCCGATGTTTCCGCCATCGGTTGGGGTGTGACAGATTGGTATCAGAGCCATAACTATAGGGAATTAGGAAAATTGCCATGCTTTTGCCCTAATCTATAGTTCTAGGAATTTTGCCTCTTATTTGTTATTTAAAACTTTTGTGCTCTACCATGCATGCTTCCTAGCTATACTTTCTATTAAAATTATGTGCCTTTCCTAAGGCTAACACTAATACACTTATGCTATTTTTATGCTCTTATAACACCAACGAGAAGAATTTACCAAAATAGGCGTGAAACCCACAATTTGGTAAACGACTCTCATTCTACCTTTAATCTATTTTGCACGAAATTTCACCATTAAGCTAGGAGTGACATCCACTATTAATGGTAATTTCCATTTCAACTCTAGTGGACCCTCGTCAAAGTGTCAAAATTTTATTTTGATCGACGAGTACCAACCACATTTAGGGTACGAAATCGTCAAGTTAGGGGTGAAACCCGCATCTCGTCGATTAAGTCCCATTCCTCGATTTTTATTCTCGCCAAAGTCCCAAATGTTTCAATCATTTAGAGATGTGTAGTAACTGGAAGGGTAAGATACCGTTAATCGCTTCTCGACGAGAGTATCTTACTTATAGGCCAAAGCACAATATCTCTAATTCGAAAGAACTTTCGACCCACTTTGAAATAGTCGACGTTTCTCTACCCGAAACAATCCAATGTTTTATTGAGCCTCTCTTTTATGTATCTCAATTTATATGCGATTTCATACTTGAACGTTCATTCATTTCCAAATGTCGTTTTAATCATTTCGCACGTTATCGCAATCAAAAACAATAATAATCCATCGTGAATAAACTAAATTTACAATGCTTTCGTTTATTCATGATATGCTATGTGGAATTCATGACTATGCTATATGAAACGTTTAAACTTTCATGCTATGTGAATCAAATTGAACCTTTATGCTATGTGACCCTTTATGCTATGTGATCAATTTCATTTTCTTAAACAAACATTATGACCAAGTCTCATCTATTCCCTCTTTTCGAATTCGAATTATTTTTGAAATTTCACTTTTACACATATATCGTACAAATACCTTATCATACAGTTATACATTATTCACATACATGATTTCACATAATTTTATTTATACCCCTTGTAACAATAAATGGAGATATATCATCAAGGTGGGAGTGATTTCCTTACCTTGACGATTAACTCCGTTTCTTTTCCCATCTTACAACGACCTCGCCAACGAATTAGGGGTGATTCCCTTACTTAGGTGATCGTTACCAATATTTTCCTTAATAGACTATATTACGTAAACATGATCACGTTTATATCTAAATCGTTTATCATTAGCCAAATCTCTATTTCAGCATGCATTGTTTATATGAACGAATTCCTTATCCTACAATATATATGTTTTTTTATATAGCTCACACACACGAAATTCTTAACCTTTACCATAAACGCTTATTTCTCGATTTTCAAAATTTACGAAATGCTACTTATCAACCTAGTTGGTTTAATAAATCCATTGCCCACGAAATTTTGTATTCAACGTAACTATTGAAAAAGGCTCATCTTACATCCTTAAACTAGAGATTTTCTATTTTCAATTAGGAATCAAACCAACTTTTCACGCACACCTATAAAATACTACCAATGTTATTCAATCATTTACTAAAATTTCTTTCAAAATCAGTAAAATGTTTTATTAAAGACGCTTTTTCAACAATCACTAAGATCGTATACCAAAATCCTTTTTCTTACGAATCAACGTTGTCACAAAAATCTCTAAAATTCGAAATTCTTCTTTAATGCAAGATCATTTAAAACGATGCAAACTTATTTACTTCTAGAACCTTTTCAACCATTATTCAATACGTCAATTTAATTTAAAATGTGTGGGCAAGGAAACTTCATAAGAACCAACCATCTTCAACGAATGTAAATCCTTTTTAAAGCAAGAGTAGCATTTCCTTTCTTTCACAAAGTATAACACACACACATAACCAATAGATATTTTAAACTCTCTTTACATTTATGAACTAGGTTCTATATTTCATGTCAACTCAATCTATTTTGATTTTAATTAAACTTCACGCTTTGCTCAAACAACTATGCATGCATACTATCTTACGTGTTTTAGCTTATATCTCACGACAAATTCGCATATACCCCTCATTTTGTTTTTGTACTCAAAACTTCTAGGCCTTTTACATGCTTAAATTCGTATATTACGATTAATACCACATACACAATTATTACTTATTACACTCATATCCATATTCGTATTTATGCATCTTACGTTTACACATTTATGTTTATTTTCATAATCATATACATATTCATACACTTTATATTATACTCATGTTCACAAATTATACGTTTACGCCATACTTATGTCCAAGTTTATATTCATAATAATACAATTATACTTACACTCACAATTACGTTTGCGCTAATATTCATATTCGTGTTTATACTCATATATCCTACCTGTACCTGCACCTATACAACTACGCTCAAACTTATATTCACATCCATATATTTTCCTCATACCAATACAATTATGTTTATACTTAAATTCATAGTTATACTCGCATTTATACAATTTATGTTAGACTCGTACTTATATATATACTCTCATTTATACGATTTACGTTTATGCTCGCGCTCATTCGTTTATGCTCAAATTTGTACTCACATATATACTCATTTTTTTATACACGCTATGTTTATATTTTTACTCATACCCCTAGCATGCGTTTTGTGTTTATGCTCTCGTGCGTGTTCGTATTTAAACTTATACTATACTCATGCTTTTTACACAAAATTTATACTTTCGCACCTATACGCGGGCGGAACCCGAGGGATTCGCTTACGTTGTTATACTATTTGGAACACAAGCGTCCTTATATGCTATATCTCTATACACGCAATCTTATTTTCAGAATTTATTCATACCTTAATTCATACGCAACTAGTACAAGTTATGCGGATCATGTGACGATCAATGTAATCGCGGGTGCACACGGGATTATAATGATAGTCGTATGAGAACCATAGAGTGTATATTGTGTATGGTAAGACACGGAACGTAACATGACACCGAATACGAAACAGACGTCACATTGTCAAAACATGGTGGGTACGCCGCTGGTACTTCCTATATATAAATGTTTTCATCATGTTACCAAACTTTAGTAAAACGTGCCATGAGAAATTCAGTGTTTTGAAGACCTTTTTGACCTTATACAAAATTTAAGCAACTCACAAACGCATTATATCCGTTTACCCATGACGAGACTTCATCTTTAACATGCTACTTTCGTCTATCTACTACTTATATCATTCATATACATGCATTCGTTTATTAAGAATCAGTCGTCCGCTTCTATACTTCTAGTATTCTCCATTATTTTTGTCTTTTATACGAACCTTGTTGACAATCAAGTCTGTTAAACCGTCTTCCTATCCTTAATTCTTATATAGACGTACTTAGTAGACCATTATCACTTTATTCAAAGTACTAGGCCTTGTCGTTCTCCAAAACTTCAGACTTTTCAAAACGTTTCAAAATTCTCAAAGTCTCATTTCTTAATAATCACCTTATTGCCAAAACTTTTTCAAGCCTACGTCTTCCTAAATTTCGGGACGAAATTTCCTAAAGGAGGGGAGACTGTAACGCCCGGCTCTTTTGTACTTTCCATTTATAGAAAGTTTTGTTCGTATTTCTATTTTTGGAAACTTTGTATTCTTGTAATCGTTCCCTTCTTTGTAATCATTGTCAAACCGAGACTTGGATCATTAACGAAGCTTGTATTTTGATACATTTACGTTATACACATTCTATGTATGCTCGTATGTTCGACTTCGTGAATCAATCGATGTTTAATCGTTAATCTTGGAAACTATGTGTGAAACTTGTAATTAAACTAAACTTATGCATTGAAAGAATTTCGAACGAGAACGACACTTGATTTGATACTTATACGCGTAATTATACTTGGGTTATACTCCTCGTACTTGGATTTATCCTAATCTGTGGTTTTGTGACAAGAATGGCCCTTAAAACACCTTAAAACATCAACTACACAACTATAGGGGCCAAATTGTAATAAAAACAAACTTGTTTCCGAACCCCAAAGGGCTCGCGGCCCGCGTTACATAGCCTGGATATCCCAGGTGGGCCGCATGGACCCCCAGGTCTGCAGAAATGTGGACAGTCGCGACCAGATTCAATTTTGAGCGGGATTCCCTTGTTTAAACCGAGTTTTGACACTTGTAAACACCTCTAATCAACCCTAATCACCTCCCTATAAGTACCCAAGGTCCTCCAAGCACTTGGACACTTTCATCACACTCAAATCTCTCAAAAACACTCTCAAGTTCCAGCAAGAATCTGCATTTTCGGACAGATTTACACTCTTGCACTAAACTTGGTATAACTTGCTCATTTCTTAACGAAATTACTTGATTCTTCTTCCTACTTGCTTGGTTAATCATGGAGTTTGATTCCTTGACTCCTCCTTGGAGAAATCAGACCTGGAATTGCTCTGAAGTTGACCAAAAACTTTCTGTTTTGTTACATACTTGTTTAAACTTCATCCAACTTGTGTCTAACACATCTCACACCAATGTCCTAATGCTTACAACCCCTCTTATGGTTGGTTAAGCTTAAAAACATGGTTGAGACACTTAAATCAGAGGATTAAACCTCATAATGTAACAACCATAGTTTTATTTAGCGATTTCCAAAAAAATAATCACAATTACTGAGTAATTGTATATAAACATTCATTCTAAAATACCGGTTTATTAAAAACTTTTACAATTTAAGGTGATACAACATGATGTGGTTTAATTCGCCGTTTTAGAATAACGGCGAAACAACATTGCGGAAGCTTTGTTTAACGTGTGTTCGGTTCTTGCTCGATGCTTGATCTTCATCCGGGACCCTCGACATTCACCTGAGATCAAAACCAACTTAAAAGTCAGTTTTGATAATTAAATAACTAATACAACAAGGAAAATTAGGAAAATCCAACATTGATATCTTGTTCCAAAAACAAATACTTGAATCTGGCCTCCATCGTAACTTACGGTGGACACCGTAAGTTACGGTGGCCCCTGAATTAAATTTTTTTCCCACCGTAACACAGGAGGCAATCACCGTAACGATTTCAGCCCCACCGTAACTTACGGTGGGCACCGTAAGTTACGGTGGCCCCTGTATCAAAACTCTCATTTTTGCCATTTTTGACACGAAACCTTTCGTATCTTTCAATCCGCTCATCCGTTTGACGTACCGTTTCTTCCTACGTAATTGTAATTTGATTCTCCACCTTATGGAGTTAAAATCCAACATTCAAACTAATAAAATTATGGATTTCTAAGTATTCGGCTTAATGTTCAAAATTAACATTTGACCCGTTTGTATTTAAGACCTCCCAAACTTGATTCTAGTTAATCAAAGTTCTTAGACCAAGGTATTTAACTAAAAATATCTATCTTGGATTCATAAGTTTTGTGAATTACGCGGCAAACACCCAAGCTACGCGCGTAATTCATTTTGACCCGTTTGGGGGTTTTTATGCATTTAAGTATCAAATCCGCTCTTCTCTTTTCACGCCTTATATTTCCAAATTTTAGTGTCTACTTATTTTCCACCACAACTATTTTTGCGGTGGATTTAACTTAAGAAAACCCGAAATCCCAATCTACCATTTGTTTAGTTACTTTACGCTAATAACCCCTTTAGGGCGTTTAACTCACAAAAGGTTTTGGCTTAAGACTCATATACGTGTCTAAGGGCTACATAATGATAACACAAGTTCCTAAACAACCTCTAAGGGTCGTTTACCCGGTTTATCTAATAAGGTCCTTTTGGTCAATTTTAGTCCCTCATTTTACGACAAAGGACTTTCGCTATAATTTTGACCAAAATATCACTTCTACTAGAACTCTAAATATGCGTACCTAGCTCGGGTCATAGCATCGACCCGTATACATACTTTTTGCTTTAAATTTTTTAGTTAAAGCAACGCAAATACATGTTATTTCCTGTTATACAAAAACTCAACAAGTAGTCGTTAGTTATTATTGTCAAATGGTATTTGCATACTATTTGACCCATTTAGTCGACATGACCATTTGTCAACGTATGATGGTAGATTAATACCATAATGCCACTTGAACCTATTCCGGTTCGCGCCATGGTTCTTATTACTTAAAAACAATATTTTTAAATTGTTCGATCCATTATAACTTTTACTAAATGGTGTCTTCATTTTGATCACTTTTATTTTTAACTAATAATTTGACCCATTTGGTTGTCGAGTGAATCCCATCACTTCAATGACTAGCAACACAACCATTTTCGCTACTATATACATTACACATATTTAAACTAAGCTTGTCTACATAAATGTAACGAGATGACAAGCCGCGTACCTTTAAAGCATTCCCTTCAAGCGCGTGTCCACTCCGGTTTGTCCGCTTAAAGACTCGATTCCTTTGTCTATAGAGTTCAATCAACGATTTGTTTAGAACTCCATTCATGACATATAACACATATTTCACTATGTTATTCGAATATGCGTTTTTATTTGAAACTTAACATTTTAGCTTTCTCTTTGGCATTCTTACAAACACCTTATGTGCATCGTTTTACAAAATTATTGTCTAGTTTCAAGGCTAGTTATTTAACCACTTTTAACATCCTCCTTAAGTTCATATGTCTAATTTTATTCATTAACATTCTAAGCTTGCTTCATAGAGCTCAAATAACACTAGTTTGACAATTTTAATTCTAGTGTTCATCCTATTTCTACAAGACCCATTTAACCCATGAGTGGATGATCATGAATCTCATAATTTGAACATCAATTCAACAAGATATCGACTAGGGTTTACTCATAGTCATGATTTCATTCCTAATTTCATTCGAACATCAATCATGCAGACCCAATTTTCGACTTCAATTATTATCAAGAATTCAAGATGAAATCAAACAATGAAATTAAGCATACCTTATGATCCCTTTACTGAGGTGATCACGAATTTAGTTAAAGCCCCAATTCTCTAGCTCTATTTCCCTTTGATTTTGTTGAATTTGTGGGTTTTAGGGTTTTGAAGGAACCCTTCTTGTGCTCCTGATGATGTACGACCAAACACATACTCAAGTGTGTGTTTTGGTGTTTATTTATTTTAATCAAAAACAATCTTTCATCTTTGCCCCCTTTTGGTCCCTCTAGTTTCAAAGGTTATTTTAAAAGGCTTACAAGTTCATGCTTATATATTGTCTTAAAAGAAATAACTAACCAGGTTGATTATTCCTAGTTAACTTAGTGGGTTCCGGGAGTTATAACCCGTTTATTTTAAGTCCCGTTAACCCGGGCTCCTTATAACTTTGTTTTTCTCAAAACATTTATTCTCCTTTTTTTTATTAGGATTATTTGTTTAAGTCCTAATATTCACGGGGTTAATTTTACCACTAACGGTATTTTACCCGTTCATCACTATTAGCGAAGTTTGATTACCAGACCCGATTTTGGGGTGTTACAAGTCTACCCCCCTTAAAGAGGTTTCGTCCCCGAAACCTTATTTACATAGTTCATCGAGTTTTAAACTCAATGCATTTGACCTGGGTAATCTTTTAAGCATTGCTCATACCTTAACCAATTATTAGCATTACCCGAAAAATACGGTAATATCTTTTTGGTTACAAAACATCTACATACCTCATACGACATAATGCAACTCGAAATAACGTAATTTCGTTATTTCTACTAGTTTAGTTAACTTAGTGATATTCATTGCTTTTATATATTATCGAACTCTTTATGAATCCGTTACTTTGATCCATTTAAAGGTCTTTAGTGAATTTTTTTTCTCACTTTTAGCAACTATTTCTTTTGTTTTCAAATTCATTTATTCGGTTCAGTTATACCGAATCCACCACTTACAAGCAACCAAATTTATTTAAATGACCTTAACCGGTCTCACTAACTAGACTTATTAGTCCAGTTACTTTTTACCGCTTACTCGGGTTACAATGTGATTATACTTCACATTACCTTTCTTGGCCGTGATCACGTCACGCCATGTTTGGGTTTATATTAACCTTTCATCATCGAAAATCCTCTTTTCGAATGTATTGTTTTTACACCCATCGGTGTCTAGACCTAAATTCTTTAATATTAACCTTTTCTCATAATACTTATATATTTATTAAAACGTCATTTCTTACTAAAACTAAATTTTAGTTTAACGTTTTCTCTTCACCTTGTCTTATATCCTTTTATTACTTCTAGGATTTTTTTTTTAGTCCAAGGATTCATTCGTTTCCGATATTATTTAATTCGTGGAATTAGAATTAGTTCCCACACTTAACTCAACCGACCCGTAGGTTCTTTTACTTAGCCTCATAGGCTATTCCTTTAGATTTTTTTTTTTTTTTTGCCCCTTTTCAAGGTGAGATGTTAGCAGTTCGTTTCTTTCTACTTATGACCCAAGGGTCTTCTTGGTCCCGTAGACCTTATCACTACGTTTAATCCCGTAGGTTATGATGATCCCATAGATCATCTTTTATTCGTATTCATTTTCAAATGTATATATACCTATATAGCTTCGAGGCATCCCTTGTTATGTTTGGAATCATTTGTTTTCGCTTTTTGAACCTTAGTTGGTCTTGACCGTAGTCTAAGACTTCATTCGTTTACTTTCGGACTAACCTTCCGACTTATGACTTCTGACGTTGCTTACGCGTCAGTTTGTCCTACGCTCACCGTTTTCCCCAATTTATAAATTTATTTCTTTGAAACCCTTTACATAGGTCCATTAATATCTCGCACTTTTATTTATTCGGTTCACGCTTACTTACGTTAGCAATCGTCATCATTTATTTAATTCTTTTGACTTGTTCGTATGAAATTTCATTGCTTATGAATGAAAATTTTCATTCTTTATTCAGCCCGTTCAACTTTAAAATAGTTGAACATAATTTATCAAAATTTCAATTTACAGCTTCTTATCATCTTTTAGTCATGACCCGAAACCCGAGTCTTTTGAGTTTCCATCCGCGTTTCCGTTTCTCAGTCTCCGAATGTGTTTAGATCCTTACCCATCAACCGGGTATTTTACCGAAGTCGTGATTATTGCAACCCTCTCGGTATGCATTAAGACTTCGTTTCACTTTTATATTCTGACTTTGTCCTCAAGTTTGACGTTTTACAAAAACGGCCCGTTAAGAGACACATTTTCATTCTCTGGGTTCGAGTGTAAATACACCCCTCCCAATGCATATCTTAATCATTTTACATGTTCACATTCTCCGGGTTCGAGTGTAAGTACACCCCCTCCCAATTCATATCTTAATCATTTTACATTGATCTTTGTCCCTTCAGTCGGGCTCATTATCCTAATGTAATACGCTTCCGTCACCCGGCTGTGCGGTTACATTATTATCGAATGTTTTGCTCATTTGACTCATTTGGATACTTTTTAATTTGTCCCATTCACCCCATCCTTACTACATCGGACGTAAATGTGTCCGCTATAAGAAACTCATGGTATCATATGCCACTACTTACTTGGCCAGAGTAAGCGATTAACACATGACATACACGACCTTTTATAGTTTTCACATCACACCCCATGTAAGTAACATCTCTATTTAGTTTTCTTGGAAATTATATCCTGGATAGGTATTCTATTCAGGTTTCCCAAGTTTCTAAATTACATATGCGACAATCATTCTTTACATGTTTGTTGCATATTGCTAATTGCGCGATTATATTTAAAAGCACGCACCTGATAATGCTTGCCCCGACGGGCGTTTCTTGCCATTAACCTTGTTCGCGGTCGTTACGCGATTTAGTCCTTGGTGAGCATGTTCCTCTTGTCATACTTCGGACCGTTCCTCTATCATATCTGTAATTTGTTTAACCTTTGTCATCTTTAAACGCAAGTGTCCTTCAATTAAGACATTCACAAAAGTTAGCCATGTCCACTTTGCTAAACGCCTGTATCATAGTACAAGGCTTTTCTACTATACGTGTCAACGCACGAAATTTTGTTAGTTATATCTATCATTTTCGTTGGTGTAACGTGTATTACACGATACCCTATGTGTTGTTCACAACACATTAATCATACTAGCCCATTAACATACTTGTACTGACCGGATTTGCGATCAAACTTCGAACCGAACACCAATCTTTGTCAAGAGCATAAGGTTTAAGTCCAAGCATGGTTTTCCCCACCATACTTGAATCTCTTAAACCAAGGCTCTGATACCAACTTGTAACAACCATAGTTTTATTTAGCGATTTCCAAAAAAATAATCACAATTACTGAGTAATTGTATATAAACATTCATGCTAAAATACCGGTTTATTAAAAACTTTTACAATTTAAGGTGATACAACATGATGTGGTTTAATTCGCCGTTTTAGAATAACGGCGAAACAACATTGCGGAAGCTTTGTTTAACGTGTGTTTGGTTCTTGCTCGATGCTTGATCTTTATCCGGGACCCTCGACATTCACCTGAGATCAAAACCAACTTAAAAGTCAGTTTTGATAATTAAATAACTAATACAACAAGGAAAATTAGGAAAATCCAACATTGATATCTTGTTCCAAAAACAAATACTTGAATCTGGCCTCCATCGTAACTTACGGTGGACACCGTAAGTTACGGTGGCCCCTGAATTAAATTTTTTTCCCACCGTAACACAGGAGGCAATCACCGTAACGATTTTAGCCCCACCGTAACTTACGGTGGGCACCGTAAGTTACGGTGGCCCCTGTATCAGAACTCCCATTTTTGCCATTTTTGACACGAAACCTTTCGTATCTTTCAATCCGCTCATCCGTTTGACGTACCGTTTCTTCCTACGTAATTGTAATTTGATTCTCCACCTTATGGAGTTAAAATCCAACATTCAAACTAATAAAATTATGGATTTCTAAGTATTCGGCTTAATGTTCAAAATTAACATTTGACCCGTTTGTATTTAAGACCTCCCAAACTTGATTCTAGTTAATCAAAGTTCTTAGACCAAGGTATTTAACTAAAAATATCTATCTTGGATTCATAAGTTTTGTGAATTACGCGGCAAACACCCAAGCTACGCGCGTAATTCATTTTGACCCGTTTGGGGGTTTTTATGCATTTAAGTATCAAATCCGCTCTTATCTTTTCACGCCTTATATTTCCAAATTTTAGTGTCTACTTATTTTCCACCACAACTATTTTTGCGGTGGATTTAACTTAAGAAAACCCGAAATCCCAATCTACCATTCGTTTAGTTACTTTACGCTAATAACCCCTTTAGGGCGTTTAACTCACAAAAGGTTTTGGCTTAAGACTCATATACGTGTCTAAGGGCTACATAATGATAACACAAGTTCCTAAACAACCTCTAAGGGTCGTTTACCCGGTTTATCTAATAAGGTCCTTTTGGTCAATTTTAGTCCCTCATTTTACGACAAAGGACTTTTGCTATAATTTTGACCAAAATATCACTTCTACTAGAACTCTAAATATGCGAACCTGGCTCGGGTCATAGCATCGACCCGTATACATACATTTTGCTTTAAATTTTCTAGTTAAAGCAACGCAAATACATGTTATTTCCTGTTATACAAAAACTCAACAAGTAGTCGTTAGTTATTATTGTCAAATGGTATTTGCACACTATTTGACCCATTTAGTCGACATGACCATTTGTCAACGTATGATGGTAGATTAATACCATAATGCCACTTGAACCTATTCCGGTTCGTGCCATGGTTCTTATTACTTAAAAACAATATTTTTAAATTGTTCGATCCATTATAACTTTTACCAAATGGTGTCTTCATTTTGATCACTTTTATTTTTAACTAATAATTTGACCCATTTGGTTGTCGAGTGAATCCCATCACTTCAATGACTAGCAACACAACCATTTTCGCTACTATATACATTACACATATTTAAACTAAGCTTGTCTACATAAATGTAACGAGATGACAAGCCGCGTACCTTTAAAGCATTCCCTTCAAGCGCGTGTCCACTCCGGTTTGTCCGCTTAAAGACTCGATTCCTTTGTCTATAGAGTTCAATCAACGATTTGTTTAGAACTCCATTCATGACATATAACACATATTTCACTATGTTATTCGAATATGCGTTTTTTTTGAAACTTAACATTTTAGCTTTCTCTTAGGCATTCTTACAAACACCTTATGTGCATCGTTTTACAAAATTATTGTCTAGTTTCAAGGCTAGTTATTTAACCACTTTTAACATCCTCCTTAAGTTCATATGTCTAATTTTATTCATTAACATTCTAAGCTTGCTTCATAGAGCTCAAATAACACTAGTTTGACAATTTTAATTCTAGTGTTCATCCTATTTCTACAAGACCCATTTAACCCATGAGTGGATGATCATGAATCTCATAATTTGAACATCAATTCAACAAGATATCGACTAGGGTTTACTCATAGTCATGATTTCATTCCTAATTTCATTCGTACATCAATCATGCAGACCCAATTTTCGACTTCAATTATTATCAAGAATTCAAGATGAAATCAAACAATGAAATTAAGCATACCTTATGATCCCTTTACTGAGGTGATCACGAATTTAGTTAAAGCCCCAATTCTCTAGCTCTATTTCCCTTTGATTTTGTTGAATTTGTGGGTTTTAGGGTTTTGAAGGAACCCTTCTTGTGCACCTGATGATGTACGACCAAACACACACTCAAGTGTGTGTTTTGGTGTTTATTTATTTTAATCAAAAACAATCTTTCATCTTTGCCCCCTTTTGGTCCCTCTAGTTTCAAAGGTTATTTAAAAAGGCTTACAAGTTCATGCTTATATATTGTCTTAAAAGAAATAACTAACCAGGTTGATTATTCCTAGTTAACTTAGTGGGTTCCGGGAGTTATAACCCGTTTATTTTAAGTCCCGTTAACCCGGGCTCCTTATAACTTTGTTTTTCTCAAAACATTTATTCTCCTTTTTTTTATTAGGATTATTTGTTTAAGTCCTAATATTCACGGGGTTAATTTTACCACTAACGGTATTTTACCCGTTCATCACTATTAGCGAAGTTTGATTACCAGACCCGATTTTGGGGTGTTACACATAAACTTTCTGTTTTGTTAGGGTATTTAACCCACAAGTCATGTCAAGCTTAGACTTTGATGAATGAGTGATTGTAGAACAACTTGGGTTGTTCCAACATAAAATCCTCACATGATTTGATGATTTCTTTTAGTTTAGATTATTTACATACTTGTATTAACCCTAGTTCGTGACCCTCCTTGGTTGTCTTTACATCAAGTGAAGTGGTGAACATTCAAGGGGTCCCTAAATGGAAGCATGTTCTTCCTACCCCATACATGACATTCATGAATGACTCGAGGTGCCTAAACGAAGATCTTAATCTTCTACCTCCTACTTGAAATATTGAACTTAATAATATGTAATACTTAAATATATATACACACATTCGAACCTTTGATATTAAACTTGTGTTTATATGTTAAGGTAGTAGAATGACATCTAAGACTTAACACTCCAAGTATGATTCTAATGGGCTTACTACCATGAAATACAATATAACCCTAGTGGTTACGTAGTGTCATATAAGAGTATAAGTTAAAGATGATTATTTTGATATCATACTTTATGTTATGTTAAACTCCAAATTTATAATCTTCCGTTATACGCCAAACTCACACACCTACGTTTCCTTGTGTAGAAGGACTAGGTGCTCCAACTTAATCCATCCACCAAACTCGCTCGCGGGATTTCAAGTGGGAAAGCTTGCAACCACTGTGAGTATACTCGAACCCATTTTTACTTTTAAACACTTTGGGTGCAACATGTATTCTATATTAAACGCACGTGACACTTGAAACTTATTTGAAACATGCTCTATCCATTTAAACATGAAACATGAAACTTGTGATACTTGAGACTATTTTGTGCTATGTGAACGTTTAATCCCTATGTGTAGTTCCGCCTTAACAATAGTAGCGCTATAGGGGTAATGCACCTCCCCCATTTGTAGTCGAGGGGTATTGTTAGGAGGAGACATATTAACCTCCCGTGAAACTTTGGGTTAGGTACTTTAACGCATTGGAAACTTGGGCTATCACTTGGACTGCGTAAACTAGCATGGCTGAAACTATTTTATTATGTTCATGTTGGATATGAGTTTTTATTCTATTATGCTATGTAAACAAACTTGTATACTCGCTCTTTGCCTTTGCATTGAAACTCTATTTTAATACATGTTGCAGGTTGATTATTGAAGTATGGATGATTGATGAAACAAGTTTAGGGTGGACTAGATACACACCTAAATTTATCTATCTTTTGTTGTTATGTCATTCGTTGAAACAATGTTGTTATTTCCTTTTGAATTTGTATGACATTTAGTTTTGAAATGAAATTTGAATTTAATTAAATATTGTCACATAGTGTTATGACGTCTCTAGCAATCTTTACACACTTCGTCTCATCCCGATGTTTCCGCCATCGGTTGGGGTGTGACAGTATTAATGTGAAGAAATTAGACCGTAACGTAAAACATATAAAATAATAACTAAGTCGACTTAGTACCTGCTCGTTGCCACGAATCTGCTATGTTAAACGGGAAAAACGACGTAAAAACGTTGAACCATACACGTACGTTGCGTCGTGTTAACTCGCAAATTTAGAACGAAGTGTTACGAAACATAATAACGTTGAACTACACACGCACGTTGCACCGTGTTAACTCGCAAAATTTATAGCGAAACATAAAACAAAAAAAATTGCGAAATATGAAAAGTATAGGGGACCAAAGTTTAAAATAAAAAATTGTGAGACTAAATTGTGAAAGATGAAAACTTTTGGGTTAAAAGTGAAAAATTAAATAGTTTTAGATTAAAAAAGTAAAATCAACATTTTTTTGAAAACACCCCTAAACATAGTGTACAACACTTGATGCATAGATATGTTAGAAATTTATAGTATGTAAATTATATAATAATTACAATAGTAAAAAATGTATTTAGAAATCCAAATGTATATCTTTTAACAAACTAATGGGTATACCCGGTACTCGACGGGTAATCACCCGACATATACCCGACGGGTATTGGGTCGGGTATGGGTATGGGATTACCAATACCCGAACCCGACCCATTGTCATCTTTATTTGTGGGTGTGGTCTGGTTTGGAAGTTTGTGGAGTGAATCCGTAACCAAGGATCACGTCCAGTTAGGGGTATTCTTCGGATTATTTATTCGGGTTTCGGGTTTTTTTAGGAAAAAGTTACCCGATAACTGAACCATTTAAAGTTCGGGTATGGGTTATTCGGGGTTGGGTTAGTTCGGATCGGGTTGTACAATTTTCGGGTTTAAATGTAAAATGAAAAAAAAGGCTTTTTTTCACAACATATCATCAAATTCAAATATATCATCTTGTTAAAAGATTTAACAATATAGTATGATGATGTTCAAAAGTCCCAAAACTTAATGTTTAAAATACAAAACACTCTAAATCAAATAGCATATATAGAAAAATACAATTAATGTTCGGGTCTTTGTTTGGGTTTTTATTCGGGTTTCGGGTCGAGTTGTTCGGGTTTTTGGTTGGAAAAGGTGACCCGATAACCAACTCATTTAAGGGTCGGGTTGGTCAGGCTTGGGTTATCTGGGTTCTGGTTTTTGGATATTTTCTTATACGGGTTGGGTGACTTCGAATTCGGGTCGGGTTTCGGGTTTTGATAAAAAAGGATAACACTACGTCCAACAAAAAGGAGGTGGGGCCACACACACAAACATTGTTATTTTATATTTTTCTTACATAAAAAGTAGAGTGTGAAATAAAGGTTTGGTGTCGTGGGAAATTGAGATCTTTAATGGATATTTGAAACTAGGATTGCGACCCGCTGTAATGCGGCGGGGAATCTTTAGTTATAACTAAGTCGATCTAGGACTTGCACGTTATGTTAAACTTGTCAAACGGGGAAAAATAGACGATGTAAAAACGTTCACCCACACACGCACGCTGCGTCGTTTTAACTCGCAAAATTAGAACGAAACGTAAAACCGTTAAACCAAAGACGCACGTTGCGATGTGTTAAGTCACAAAATTTAGAACCAAGCATAAAGCGAAAAATTTGCGGAAAATGAAAACTATAAAGGACCAAGTTGAAAGTAAAAAAAATTTATGAGAATAGATTGCAAAAGATAAAAAGTTTTGGGTTAGACGTAATAAAACAAATAGCTTTGGGTTAAAAGTAATTTATGAAATACTTTTGGGTGAAAAGTAAAAAAAAAATCAATTTTTTTTGAAAAACCCCCAAAGCCAACGTTACGACAACCATATGCATAAGTATTTTTTCTTTGAAAAACCTCAAAGCACACCCCGCGTTGCGACAGGACGTAAAACGATGTCAAATAGTACTAATGTCACACAACCGTCATCGACCACCAACACTGATTCGACCTAGGGTATGTGTGTTGCGACGAACCTGTCAAACATGGGAAAATAGAGGTAAAAACGTTGAACCACACATGCACGTTGCGTCGTATTAACTCGAAAAAATTTAGAACTATACGTAAAACGAAAATTTGCGAAAAATGAAAAGTATAAGTGACAAAATTTGCGAAGTTAAATTGCAAATAATAAAAAGTTTTGGGTTAAAGTTAAAAAACAAATTATGTAGGGTTAAAATTGAAAAAGGTAAAACCTTTGGGTTAAAAGTAAAAAAATCAAGTTTTATTTTTGAAAAACTCCCAAAGCTCAATGTACAATTGATGATGCACAAAAAACTTACAAACTTATATATGAAATAATTTGATGTGACATATCGAAGTGGAAGCTAGGCTTCCGTGTTGTTGATGCTCTTACAAACGTAAATTGTAAGAAGTTTCCAACGTTACTTGCGTGGAAAACTATTGCACTCTCTATTATCAACATATACAAACTCAAGTGTGCATACGCCAGAATTCAATAGTTCCGTCCCTTTATTGGGCAAATTGGGCGGCATGTGTAATAGTGCCAGGCAGCAGTGTGCATACGTCAGAATTCAATAGTTCCGCCCCTTTATTGGGCAAATTGGGCGGTATGTGTAATAGTGCCAGGCAGCTGCCTGGCACTCTCCTATTGGCCTAACAAATTAACGATTTTATCCCGATTTAAAATTACGATTTTGCCATCGGTTCAAATTTATGTTTTCGCCCCCGCTTAAAAATAAATTTACGCTTTTGCTCCCAGCTAAATATTTCAATTTTTCCCCCGGTTAAAAATTACGATTTTGACCCGTTTCAGTTTACAGTTTTGCCATTAGTTTTTTCCCATAAAATTACGATTTTGTCATCAGGTCAAAGTTATGTTTTTGCCCACGCTTAAAAATAAATTTAGGCTTTTGCTCCCGGCTAAAAATTTTAATTTTGCCATCGGCTCAAAATTACGATTTTGCCCCGTATAAATTTATACTTTCGCCATTAGTTTTTTTTTTCTCACAGCCAGGTTACGATTTTGCCCTCAACTTGAATTTACATTTTGCCCATCGTTTTTGTTTGATTTCTTGGTGACATTACAAGTTTGCCCCCAGTGCAAAATTACAGTCGTGCCGGCAACTTCCTGGCACTCGCCCGTTGGTCCATTTAGTTTACGATTTATCCCTGAATTAAAATTATGATTTGTTCCTCGGTTAAAAATTATGTTTTTCCCATCGTTTTAGTTTTTTTTACCAAAACTATAAAGGTTTTTTTGTTTTAATTGCTTTACTCGATTTAATTTCTTCCCGTGTCAAAGAGTTGCCTAACACTTGCTCATTAGTCCTGAAAAATTACAGTTTTGCCCTGAGCCCAAAAATACGGTCTTATCATCGTTTTTATTTTTTTTCCCTACCAAAATTATAGTATTCTTTTTTTAATTGGTTGCGAATTATTCGGCCATCGCCCCGCAACACGGGCGGGGCATCTACTAGTTAGAAACATACATTAGAAATCACCAAAATCTTGTTGAATTATGGGGCCCTTGATGACAAGATAAAACTAGATCTAGGGCTGTAAACGAACCGAACGTTTAGCGAACAGTTCGTGAACCGTTCGGCGGGAAGTTCGTTTATGTTCGTTCATTTAATAAACGAACGAACATGAACAAGAAATTTCGTTCGATTAGTTAAATGAACGAACATGAACAGAGGTCTCGTTCGTTCGATTGTGTTCATGAACGTTCGGTAAGGTGTTCGTGAACATTCGCTGATTTGCGTTCGTTTATGTTCGTATGTTTGTGTTTTAATCGAGATATTTGTACTTTCTTATATTTTATTTGTACTTTTTATATTATTAAACTTTTATTTATTTTATTACCCTAACAATTAAACTATGAAACCCACTTTCACCTTGTTTATGCATCATTTCCCTTTCATTTCTCATTATATACACGACGAATACGATCGAACTCCGTTCCACAATAAGGGATTCAAGTTCGAGTGCTACTCTTTGGGCCATCTATCTTTATCCTTCGTCGCGTTCACCAAATTTATTTGTGTTCGTTTGTGTTCGTGAACCGTTCGCGAACACGCTCATTTCCTTAATGAACGAACACGAACATAAAATCTCGTCCGGTAAGTGTTCGTGAACCGTTCGTGAACACATTTATTTTCTTAATGAACGAACACGAACAACTCGTTTACAGCCCTAAATTGTCTAGATCGGTTGATTTGCTCAAATCTTAATTGTCCAAACATTAATTACGTGATCAGATAGATTTGCTATCCGAATAACTAACACAAACAATGAATAAAACAAACAATGAGATGGAGCTGTCGGTTAAAGCCGATTTTCTTGATTGCATGTTTGCCTTCCATCATCTAGTAAGTGTTTACTTTTGTGAAACCATAGTTGAATCCAAAACTAGTTAGCATTATGGGGTAACCATCTAATGAGGTTGGTTACGGTACAAACCATATGTATCCTACAAACCGTGAGAACAGATCCTATCACTTAAAAAAAGTTAAATTAGTACATAGTAAAACAATACATACAAAAAAGCAGCATTTTTGAATTATATTAGCACATAAAAATTAATTAAGATAATTGATTTTAGCACATATGTGAATGATATCAGCAGTTTTTAAATATAATTATAGGGAATTCAATATAATTGATGTTATTCAGGTTATTATTTTACCATTTTTTTATAATTGGTTGAATGTCACATGACACTCTTTAAATGGTTCTTAAGGGGTGGGGGTACTTCACTTTCCATCACTCACCACACCCAATTATTCTGCCGCGTCATCAAACTTGGTTCCATCACTAGTGATGGATTTTAGTGGATGTGCCCATCACTAGTGATGTTTTTTTTTTTTTTATTGGTTTGTCTTCTTTTCAAATCTCACCTTCCTCCTAAATCTTTCTGCAAAATTCTCATGAACCTTCAACACAATCAAAAAACACAGCTATATATATATATAATCAACAAAACTCTTGCTTACCAAATAAAAGATAGATTAAACTAAAGGGTGACAAGAACTGAAAGAAGCGATCAACCATATCACCAACAACACAATTTTCATCAATTCAACGGTAACATTCATCAATTTTCACGCATTATGGCTACAACGCGTTATGACCATCACGTGTGGTTGGATCTGGCGGCGGTGTTCCACGCATGGTTCTTCTACCACCACGTAGCGCCACGTCTCCTCTTACAATTTGTATACGAAATGTTATTTGTATTTGATCCTACTTCACCATCTAATAAAAAAAATACTAGTTTAAAGTTCAAATAGAAAAAAACTTAAGTCAAGCTCAAGTTTAATTGGACCATGTTTAATAAGACAGTTAAACTCAAACTTCGTACACCATATTTCATTAAACTCACAATCCTATAAATGTAATTACAATAAAAACTAGAGTTAATTGCCAAAATCGTCCTTGAGGTTTGGGCATGTTTGCCATTTTTGTCCAAAATGACACTTTTGTACCAAATTGCCCCCAACGTTTGTATCTTTTTGTCATTTTCATCCAACTCACTAACTTAGTTTATTTTTTCTATTAGTTGAGGATATTTGGATGAAACTGACAAATATAAAACCACAGGGACGATTTTGGCAATTTACTCAAACTCTTTTAAATTTCTTTTATTTAATTAATTCTGTTACATATATAATAAAAAAGAATATACATGCAATTTTTATATGAAAAAAATAATAGCTTTGTCACATAATTTTTATAAATTTTTATCCAACCACTAACTAAGTTAATTTTTCTATTAAGGCGAAGGATGTTTATAAACTAAGACAGAAATTAATTTCTAACTTTTTATATAGATCAGTTTTATAAAAACAAAATCTACTTAAACCTCTAAATTTTATAAAACTAAAATGCTGGTGACCTTATTGAAAAAGGTCAAATAAAAAAATCTTATCATATGTACCAAGTTTGTAATTCATCTTCTATTCTTTTAAATTCGCTCCTAAGGAAAAACAGAAGCCACCCCCCCCCCCCTCAAACAACGTATCGTTACCAAACCTTAAAATTACCCACAAAATTGTAATTATAATGCTATGGACCAAAAGTGTCTTTACTCAAGCCACTCAGAATAAGTATTAATTAGTTACCCTCATAATCTTAATTAAATAAGTATTTTATTTCTACCAACATATTTCCTAGGTGCTCAACACATTTAAAAAATATGTAACGTTTTACAATTTTTTTCTATCTCTACAACTGATAAATGCAAAAAGTTGTAATCGATTGTTATGTGTTGCACACCAATGACATTCTCTTTATAAAACTGATTTATATAAAGAAGTTGTAAATTAATTTCTGTCTTAATTTATAAAATTTAAAACATCCTTCACCTTAACAGAAAAAATAAACTGAGTTAGTGATTTAGATGAAAATTTATAAAAATTATGTGACAAAACTATTAATTTTTTTTCTAAAAACTTCATGTATATTCTTTTTTATTATATATGTAACAAAAATAATTAAATAAAAGAAATTAAAAAGGGTTTGAGTAAATTGCCAAAATCGTCCCTGTGGTTTTATATTTGCCAGTTTCATCCAAATATCCTCAACTTAACAGAAAAATTAAACTAAGTTAGTGGTTTGGATGAAAATGACAAAAAGTTACAAACGTTGGGGGCAATTTTGTACAAAAGTGTCATTTTGGACGAAAATGGCAAGCGTGCCCGAACCTCAGGGACGATTTTGGCAATTAACTCTAAAAACTATAAGATATATACTATATTATACATGAAATTTTAATTAAGTAATACACAAGTTGAGCTCAAACTTTACCGTAATGTTCAAAACTGACCAATGATTGAACCTGATTGAATTGGAGTTATACGGTTATACCCTACATAGAATTGACTAGGGGTGTGCATGGGTCGGTTTGGGTCGATTTTGACCAAAAACCAAAACCATAACCACGATGTCGGTTATTGGATAACCATAACCATAACCGATCGGTTATGGCGGTTATGGTTATTCGGTTTTGATGGTTATAGCCGGTCGGTTATGGGTGGTTAACCGTGTATTTAGCTTAGCTAAAAATAGCTAATTTTTTTTAACATGGAATAAATTGTTATTGCATATTTGTATATATTAGTATATTACATAGTATTAAAAAATGTATACAATCTATAATATTAATACCAATTTTTATTATCGAATATTCAAATAAAGTGATATGATACATTCCATACCAATTCAAATAAACATTCAACCAAAACCACAAAATGATATGAAAAACCCACAAGTACTAAAAATCTTCAGTAAAAAACATCAACTATTAAAAATATGGTGAAAGTCCTAAATCCTACAAAGATTTATTACATGTCGGTTCGTTTCGGTTATGGTGGGTATGGAAAAAATGATAACCATAACCGACCCGCTGCTTTCGGTTTTCAAAAAAAACCATTAACCGACCCACCGGTTTTTTATTTGGTTCGGTTTTTTCGGTTCGGTTTAGTCGGTTAATTCGGTTATGGTTCGGTTAATTCGGTTTTTTGCACACCCCTAGAATTGACATGAGAGAGCCTTTTTAGTTCCATCCCAAGAGCAATTTATACTATGTTTGTTTTTTTAAGGAATATTGGATTTTAATAATCCAAACTATTCGTCATTGCCGTCAACAGTCCCAACTTCAAAAATAACCACTGGCAGTCTCAACTATTGACATATTGACCACCAATGGACCCTGACTAACAGAATTCTAACGTCGTTAGTGTCCGGTCGTCGAAAAACCGCTTTTGTCCAGAAAAATGTTTCTAAAGGTCTGATCTAAGGTCACAAAGAGGTCTGAGACAAAAATGTTGAGTTTTCCGGCCAAAAAAGAAGTTTTCCGGCAAAAAAAAAGTTTTCCGGCGAAAAATGAGTTTTCCGGCGAGTTAAATAATTGGGGCTTTTACTAGAAAAAGGTTAATAAAGATCCGTAATAAGGTTAAAAAGAGGTTTGGGACAAAAATGTTGAGTTTTCCGGTAAAAAAAGAGTTTTCTGGCGAAAAGCGTTTTTCCGGCGATCGAAGACTAACGACGTTAGGGTTCTGTTAGTTAGGGTCCATTGGAGGCCAATATGTTGATAGTTGGGACTGCCCGTGATTATTTTTGAAGTTGGGACTGTTGACAATCAACCATGAATAGTTGGGATTATTAAAATACAAGGCAAATTGAAAAATAATAATCCCACCATTGTGAAATTGGCCAATAATAATCACAAGTCAGGAATTAGCCAATTATAATCTCACCTCGTCCATTTTTGGAAAATAATAATCCACAGTCACTAAACGACAAAAGTGCCACGTCAGCATTTAGAGTATTATTTTCCAAAAATGGACGAGATGGGATTATTATTGGCTAATTCCTGACCTGGGATTATTATTATTATTGGCCGATTTCACAATGGTGGGATTATTATTTTCTAATTTGCCAAAATACAATGTTTCTTTTCTTTTTTTTTTTTTTTTTTTTTTTGAATTGGTTGTGGTATATAAATGTTTTGATTTTGTCAAAGTGGTTGAAAGGGATATATAACGGAAGGTTGTGGTATATAAATGTTTTGATTTCCTAGTTCTTACTTTAGTTCAAAGTGGTTGAAAGGGATATATAGCGAAAGGTTCTATGCAGAACACTAAATATTGTGAGAACACGCAGAACAAAATGAATTACCCATTTTTCAATCCTAAAAACCTTAAAAGTAAATGAAAATGTTACAAATGTAAGATTTATTGTTTCTCACATTAGAATTTAAAATAAAATATGAAAAATTTTCAATTTTTATATAACCTACCCATAGGTAGGTTATGTGTAGGTTAAATTACTTAAATGTATGTAGGCTATGTGTAGGTAAAAATATATGATTTTTTTATGTATATGTAATACAAATACGAATGTAAGAAACATAAAATTTTAAAAAAATATCTACATTAAATCCCAAAATTTAGTGATTTAGAGTTGTTCTTTTTGTTCTCGCAATATTTAGTGTTCTGTAATGATCCTCATCCTAACCTCACGTTATACAAGTATCCAGTAGAACCGGTGAAAAAACCTATTATGTTACTTTCAGTGTTCAAAGGGCATGAGGCTTTATTGTACAAACCTACCCAAAGTGGGTTTAGTCGTTTTGCAGTACATGATGATTTATCACAAGTTGAATGTGTCCCAGGGTCGTTCCAATATTTCTGGAGAACCTAAGCATATTACAAAGGTGAGGCCCCTTGAATGTGTATAAAGAAAACATCGGTTCTGCTTTCTTCCTTTAAGTCTCAATCGCAAGCACAATATCAAAATTCAAAGATTCGAAGTATCAATTAGGAATTTAAGGATAAGCATGATTAAGTGAATCGCAATATATAGTGATTACTATAAAAAAATAGTTGTTAACTAACCTGGGTTATCCTTGCGACACCATTACTTTCCCTTAATTCATGTCTATTTTTCCTTAATCGGCGACACCATTGAGAAAAATGAGCATGTGCGACGTTATAGTTAGTGAAAATAACAATGACGATCTAAATTAAATACGAATTACATATTGGTTGAAGTTGGAATTAGGCTCTTTTATTTAAAAATTGGTTATTTATTTAGGCCTAATGCATAATATACATGCATATGCTATATAAAGATTTTTAAAATAGTTAGAGGCTCTATTTTTTAAAGGCTTTAAACCGCTAATTTAGAAGCCTCTAGGCCCTTGATGTGTCCAAATGTGGTGGCATTTCAAACTTATGGAATTTTGTACAAACCTATCCAAAGTGGGCTCAAACGTATGGAGTTTTGTACAAACCTATCCAAGGTGTGCTTAGTCGGTTTTGAAATACATAACGATTTATCTCCAATTGAATAAGTGTCCAAATATGGTGACATTTTAAACTTACGGAGTTTTACAAAATTCGTGGATGGTGTGGTATATTCTCAAGAAGAGAAGTAATATACGTTTTTACAAGAATATACAACCAAAGTTATTTTCACTCGTGATTTACACATGAAAGATAATATATTTTTAAATGATTAACTCACATATTCTTTATTCATTCCTCTAAATCTTGACCTTTTGTATACCACAAAATTGAATCCTTACCACTTGGACACTAATGTCATTTTTCAACACCTTACTACTACTAGACCTAAATTGGTACATATAAAATGATTGATATATCATTCAACAACTTTACTTTAACAAGTAGTATAATAGTCAAAATTTGTAAACCATTTATTGTAATATTTCAAAGACCGATCCCAACTTTATGGGAAGAAAAAAAAACCATGTAGTGAAAGACTTCACGAGTTTGCAATGTCAAACAACTACTAGTTGTAAATATATCAACACGATTTATGAAAAATATGGTGTTGGTTGAAACCACAATATGATTTGTAAAAACATGATGTGTTAACCATATTTAACCGAACTAAACTAAAGTTTAAAGTTTCGATCTCATCCTGAGACTTGATCATTTTTTATCATCTATTTGAAGTAGTTTACATGAATGTATACACGCGACTCAATTCGAGACACTAGAGTAAGTTATTTAAAAGCAAATACCCATTTGACAAATGGGTTTAGTATACGCCTACGATGGGGGATAGTATGCATATGTTTTTCATGCGTCCAGGCTAGTCAGGGTTGGCCCCGAGAGTGTGCCAAGTCTGTGACCGCACACGGGCCAATTTTTGGTGGGAGGGGGGGGGAGTATTTTTCCTTGTTTAACATTTTAAAAAAGGTAACTATTGTTTAATTATTTAATCTATAATTTAAACATAAATGTAGTGATGCTGAAAATGGTAAGACCCCCTCAAGCCATAGGTGAGGTCACTTATTCGAGAGTTGGCTTACTTTTTTAACGCTCACCACTCCTCCCCGTTGTTTCATTTGTGGTTTACTCATCCCACATCCGCTCATTTCTCCTCCCCCTTTGTTTCATTTGTGATTTACTTATCCCACATCGGCTAAATGGAAAAAGTTTTCCCTTCTTTTGTCCCTACAACAACAAACTTGAGAGATAGCTTCTCTCTATAAATTCAAAACTTGGTTATCTCTCAATGACTACTTAAACACAAATTAAAAAAGGTTAAACAAGTTTAATTAGTACTTGAACTCAAGACAAAATGAGCCTAGCTGAGTTGGCTTGATTTATAAAACAACTTAAGCCGAACTCAGATATTCAGCCCGGTTTAAAAATCAAGCCGAGCTTGCTCGGTTAGAAGTCGAGCCGCACTTAAGCTCGCATCAGCTCAGCTCGTAAACAACCCTAATGTAAACAATTAGTGTGTTACTAATAAATACTGTTCATATATATAAATATTTATTTTAAGGGCAATTTTACTAGTTGTATTAGGCCTAGGAAATCTACAAACAGACCATGAGCGTGTTGGAAATCAAGCCATTCAATCAAACACAAAAACATGATATGAATGAAGTCGTTCGACTCTTTTTATAATATATCAACTCAATCTTTTTATTTAAGATATACAAATTCTGATTTAAAGTGTATAAAAAGAAATTATAAAAGTTTTTATAAAGTTATTTAGTTGTATAACAAAAATCAAAGTTGAAGTATTCTATCAATAACCCCTAAATAGAAGGGCTGAAATGAAAGTTCCTAGAATGGCGCTGAATACCAACATTATTCCGGCGAAATCAAACTCTCCGGCGACCCATGTTTGACCGAATTAATCACACTTAACGCGAGTAATTGTTTTAAATCATCATTATTCCGTTAGTAACTGATCGATTTACTCAAATCTTAGAATCAACCAACCCCGACGTAACCGTGTGTAACCGATTTCGATTTAAATTCATTAATCGGCGAGCTTCTCTGTAACCAAACCTCAGAACCATACTCGCAACTTTCCCCAAACTCCACTTTTCTTGTTTCGATTCTCTGCGTGCACCGGAACACCACAACTCCAATCTCATCATTCACCGATCTTTTTTCGTCCCCGGCGGAGGTAATACTTACACGCTTTATATTCAGTTTCATCTATACATCGAAAGCCCTCACAATTTACCCGTCATTCTTATAAAATTTTTGTATTGTTTAAGAAATAAACGGGTTGTTTAAAAATAAATAAATTAATCAAGTTAATGTAATGACGTATTACAGATCTAGGGTTAATCGACATCTTATAAAATTGAATTACAAATTCCAAAAAATAAAGGTTGGACATATGTCAGCACGTCACAAAACGATGGTTTATCTTTGTTAGAGCTTGTGTAGTGGGGCGCTATATGCCATTATAAAGCCCCTATAAAGCCCTAAACACCACTACAGGGGGCTTTATGATATAAAAGATGATGGATGGCGCTATATATATAACGCTTGATGAGGGGAGGATTTCAAAAATGGACCAATAAAAAAAAGCAACTGTTTTTTAATTAATTAATAAATTTTAAAATTAATAATTAGGTAATGATAGGTAGGGGCTTTATGACTACGAGCTCTAGTGATATAATGCCCCATAAAGCCCCTGTGTGACGTGGCACGACACGTGTTGCATAACGCCCCACAAGGGGCTTTATGACTACGGATGGCCTTAGGGTGATCGGGGCACTCGCGGGGAGGGTGTTCGGTGACCCCATCCCCCGATCGGGAACACCGCCGCCATCACTACGGGGACCCGATTCGGGGAGGGGATTCGGCGGGGAGGCACCGCGTTGAATGCACGAAGATGTGGACGTTGGGCAACGGTCATTGAAGGGGTATGGTCCCGAAACGACCATTACCCGCATCAAACAAACCCCTACCAGTAAGCAAACCGCACCCATGCGGTCACACCCTTCGAACCCATTCGGTTCGAAGATGAATAGCTTGACCCAAGTACGAAAGAAGATGAGCATATCGATGCGGCTGGCACCGCATCATATGGCCATTTTCGTCACGACAAGGGAAGCGAGCAAATAGTCTCCACATACGATGATGCGGCCAACACCGCATCTCGCGTATTTCTTGATCACAAGTAGGAGACGCGGTAACTTCAGACGTTACCGCATGCAGCGATGCGGCTAGCACCGCACCCTGCATATCCAGCAAGTGGACTGACACGCCAGGCAAGTGGCTGACACCACAAGGCAAGTGGCGCCGGCAACAGTCCCCTGTCAGAGCTATTAAAGCAATGGGCTGACGTGGCGTGACCCCCACGGCCGGCGAGACTGACACACCTGCAACGGTGCAGCTCGTCGTCAGCCCATCCATCAATCTCCTCCTTCACTCCTCGGCTATAAATACCAACCCCAAACCAGGTTTGAGGTATCTCTTGCCAACTCTCTCACTACTACTATTATCTTGCTTTGCTTCCCAAGCAAACTACTGATTCTCACGCCAGAGAGTGGTAACAAGGAGCACCCCCCACCCCATCCTCCTTGTTACGAGTCACGGCTTGTTTCCTTGTGCAGGAGATCATCCACCGGTGACCCAGCCAGCGATCTCCGAGAGGAAGGGATTAACCCTTCTTGACGAGACCAGTGTGTTAACCCTACCCGGTTAACCATTGTTTCATCATTAACCGGGTAGGGTTAACACACTGGTCTCGTCAAGAAGGGTTAATCCCTTCCTCTCGGAGATCGCTGGCTGGGTCACCGGTGGATGATCTCCTGCACAAGGAAACAAGCCGTGACTCGTAACAAGGAGGATGGGGTGGGGGGTGCTCCTTGTTACCACTCTCCGGCGTGAGAATCAGTAGTTTGCTTGGGAAGCAAAGCAAGATAATAGTAGTAGTGAGAGAGTTGGCAAGAGATACCTCAAACCTGGTTTGGGGTTGGTATTTATAGCCGAGGAGTGAAGGAGGAGATTGATGGATGGGCTGACGACGAGCTGCACCGTTGCAGGTGTGTCAGTCTCGCCGGCCGTGGGGGTTACGCCACGTCAGCCCATTGCTTTAATAGCTCTGACAGGGGACTGTCGTCGGCGCCACTTGCCTTGTGGTGTCAGCCACTTGCCTGGCGTGTCAGTCCACTTGCTGGATATGCAGGGTGCGGTGCGAGCCGCATCGCTGCATGTGGTAACGTCTGAAGTTACCGCGTCTCCTACTTGTAATCAAGAAATACGCGAGATGCGGTGTTGGCCGCATCATCGTATGTGGAGACTATTTGCTCGCTTCCCTTGTCGTGACGAAAATGGCCATATGATGCGGTGCCAGCCGCATCGATATGCTCATCTTCTTTCGTACTTGGGTCAAGCTATTCATCTTCGAACCGAATGGGTTCGAAGGGTGTGACCGCATGGGATGCGGTTTGCTTACTGGTAGGGGTTTGTTTGATGCGGGTTATGGTCGTTTTGGGACCATACCCCTTCAAGTCCCCCCAGTCTAGTGTTGCTCCCTTGTGCAAGTTGCACGTGGGAGGAGTACTGGACTTATGGTGTAGGAAGGTAGTGTGGCAGTCTGGAGAAAATTTTAGGCCAGATCAAACTGGTGATCTGGTAAAAAAATCCGGCTATGCCTCTTCCGTACCGGTGAAGGGGTTTCGCTTGATGCGAAATTCTCAGCCGGTGCATGTCATCAGGTGGGTTGCCACCTGTTGTTGTGTTGAAGGCCTGTTAGGGACCTTCATAGTAATGCTGCACAAACTTCGAACCAACCTCTTGGATGGTGGTTCGAAGGTTTGCACATGTTTCGAACCTCTTGGAGGTGGTTTCTTCTTCGAACCATTTGCCAGAATGGTGCACGAAGAAGAAAAGAAAAAACTTGTAAACCAACCTTTGCGGTCGGGTTTGAAGGTTTTGGATGTTGTGTTAGAACTTTGCTCAAGTTCTATGTTCAGCATCCTATGATGAGATGACCATCCCTTTTTTGTGGGGTGTTCATGTTCGTTTTGATAGCTCTCAAGTAACCGTACGTTCTTTGCGGTTACTTCGTTGCGTCATTGTTGGCCGTGTTTGGTCGAACAATGTGGATCGAGACTATGGGTAAATAAACATGGTCATAGGCAAGGTGATGCCCATCGTTGTTTATTCCATGCGATCCATTGGTAGGTAAGCAAAGTCTTAAGCAGACTTGTTACCGCGGTCCGTTGGCAGGTAAACAAAGTCATAGGCAGGCTTGTTACCGCTGTTCGGACACTTGCTGCTTGATAAGTGCTTGTTTAGAGCACGTATCTGCGTTCTTTCTGGAGCCACTTACCTTCACGCTCCAATACCGAGTTTATAACGAGGTAGCCTCGTTCGGTGATGTGGAGTGAGCTTTGCTCTTCCGTAGCAACCACTCTGCGGAAGCTATGGTTATGTCTGTAGCTCTTTATGGGTGTCTGCGATGTTGCAGTCCCATATTCGCTCAAAGTGTGCTTGTTGCACGGATGTAACTCTTGAAGGTTCAGGAGTCAGGGCTGCTGATGTGCGGGCGCGTAGATTCCGTTCCTTCTTTTTTCTGAAGAAGTTGTTCATGCACCCTCTGCGGTTGTGAACCGGTCAGGAGGGATTTGAAGCTTGAAGAAAAGGAAGGCAATGCGCTTTGCCTGTTCCTGAGATGCGGTTCAGTCCAAAGAACAACACTGGTTCTGAGCATCTGACACATCTGAATGGGTTCATGTGTGTCACTTCCGCATATTTCACGTGTGCTCGTGAGTGATGCGGAAAAGGTAATATATCCCTTTATAGTATAGATAGATATATTACCTTTTCCGCATATATCCCTTTATGCGGAAAAGGTAATATATCCCCACGGTGGGCGCCAATGATGAAACAATGGTTAACCGGGTAGGGTTAACACACTGGTCTCGTCAAGAAGGGTTAATCCCTTCCTCTCGGAGATCGCTGGCTGGGTCACCGGTGGATGATCTCCTGCACAAGGAAACAAGCCGTGACTCGTAACAAGGAGGATGGGGTGGGGGGTGCTCCTTGTTACCACTCTCCGGCGTGAGAATCAGTAGTTTGCTTGGGAAGCAAAGCAAGATAATAGTAGTAGTGAGAGAGTTGGCAAGAGATACCTCAAACCTGGTTTGGGGTTGGTATTTATAGCCGAGGAGTGAAGGAGGAGATTGATGGATGGGCTGACGACGAGCTGCACCGTTGCAGGTGTGTCAGTCTCGCCGGCCGTGGGGGTCACGCCACGTCAGCCCATTGCTTTAATAGCTCTGACAGGGGACTGTTGCCGGCGCCACTTGCCTTGTGGTGTCAGCCACTTGCCTGGCGTGTCAGTCCACTTGCTGGATATGCAGGGTGCGGTGCTAGCCGCATCGCTGCATGCGGTAACGTCTGAAGTTACCGCGTCTCCTACTTGTGATCAAGAAATACGCGAGATGCGGTGTTGGCCGCATCATCGTATGTGGAGACTATTTGCTCGCTTCCCTTGTCGTGACGAAAATGGCCATATGATGCGGTGCCAGCCGCATCGATATGCTCATCTTCTTTCGTACTTGGGTCAAGCTATTCATCTTCGAACCGAATGGGTTCGAAGGGTGTGACCGCATGGGTGCGGTTTGCTTACTGGTAGGGGTTTGTTTGATGCGGGTAATGGTCGTTTCGGGACCATACCCCTTCAAGTCCCCCCAGTCTAGTGTTGCTCCCTTGTGCAAGTTGCACGTGGGAGGAGTACTGGACTTATGGTGTAGGAAGGTAGTGTGGCAGTCTGGAGAAAATTCTAGGCCAGATCAAACTGGTGATCTGGTAAAAAATCCGGCTATGCCTCTTCCGTACCGGTGAAGGGATTTCGCTTGATGCGAAATTCTCAGCCGTTGCATGTCATCAGGTGGGTTGCCACCTGTTGTTGTGTTGAAGGCCTGTTAGGGACCTTCATAGTAATGCTGCACAAACTTCGAACCAACCTCTTGGATGGTGGTTCGAAGGTTTGCACATGTTTCGAACCTCTTGGAGGTGGTTTCTTCTACGAACCATTTGCCAGAATGGTGCACGAAGAAGAAAAGAAAAACTTGTAAACCAACCTTTGCGGTCGGGTTTGAAGGTTTTGGATGTTGTGTTAGAACTTTGCTCAAGTTCTATGTTCAGCATCCTATGATGAGATGACCATCCCTTTTTTGTGGGGTGTTCATGTTCGTTTTGATAGCTCTCAAGTAACCGTACGTTCTTTGCGGTTACTTCGTTGCGTCATTGTTGGCCGTGTTTGGTCGAACAATGTGGATCTAAACTATGGGTAAATAAACATGGTCATAGGCAAGGGGATGCCCATCGTTGTTTATTCCATGCGATCCATTGGTAGGTAAGCAAAGTCTTAAGCAGACTTGTTACCGCGGTCCGTTGGCAGGTAAACAAAGTCATAGGCAGACTTGTTACCGCTGTTCGGACACTTGGTGCTTGATAAGTGCTTGTTTAGAGCACATATCTGCGTTCTTTCTGGATCCACTTACCTTCACGCTCCAATACCGAGTTTATAACGAGGTAGCCTCGTTCGGTGATGTGGAGTGAGCTTTGCTCTTCCGTAGCAACCACTCTGCGGAAGCTATGGTTATGTCTGTAGCTCTTTGTGGGTGTCTGCGATGTTGCAGCCCCATATTCGCTCAAAGTGTGCTTGTTGCACGGATGTAACTCTTGAAGGTTTAGGAGTCAGGGCTGCTGATGTGCGGGCGCGTAGATTCCGTTCCTTCTTTTTCCTGAAGAAGTTGTTCATGCA
Source organism: Helianthus annuus (assembly GCF_002127325.2). Taxonomy (NCBI): domain Eukaryota; kingdom Viridiplantae; phylum Streptophyta; class Magnoliopsida; order Asterales; family Asteraceae; genus Helianthus; species Helianthus annuus. The sequence continues at coordinate 147,696,693 of NC_035435.2, forward strand.
CCCTCTGCGGTTGTGAACCGGACAGGAGGGATTTGAAGCTTGAAGAAAAGGAAGGCAATGCGCTTTGCCTGTTCCTGAGATGCGGTTCAGTCCAAAGAACAACACTGGTTCTGAGCATCTGACACATCTGAATGGGTTCATGTGTGTCACTTCCGCATATTTCACGTGTGCTCGTGAGTGATGCGGAAAAGGTAATATATCCCTTTATAGTATAGATAGATATATTTCTACCTATTTTTTAGGGTATATAAAAAAACGACATGCGGTATGGGTTATGGTGCGTTAAACCAGAGAAACCGCATGCCGCTTAGGTTTTTTGGATAATGTTGTCGCTTTTTCTTGCCTACGTGGCTTGATCGCACGTGTGAGTTGGTAGAAGTTGGTGAGACGTTTCTGCATGTGCTGAAATGAAAGGACATTTGTACTGCCCGAGGCATTAAATGCACTGTAGCAGGGAGTGTAAACGTCTTCTTTGTCAGGCGCGTGGGCGGCCACGCGCGCGTGATAACCGTCAGCTAAAACGGCGCTCGACACGTGTTGTTGCAAGATACGCTCTTTTTGAACGTGATGATTTGCTTTCTCCCTCCGCATTAATTGCGATGGGTATATAAGGGGATAACCGTTTGTGGTTTCCTCTCACTTTGTCGAAAATTCAAAAAATTTGCCGTTTGAGAGAAAGTTGTCATCTGTCTTCTCCGACGATTTTTTCTGAATTTCTGGTGAGGTTTCTAGTGTTTCTGTTCACCATCTTCCGTTTCTTTGATATTTTTGATGGCTGAACCATCGAATCCACATAATGTGGAGGGTGAAAACCCTGAACAGCCGATAGTGGCTGAGGAAGAAGACGAGGATGATGACGTTGATGTTCCCGGTGGTGGGTTACCGGTGTTGAAGTGGACAAAAGGTAGTTTTAAAACCCTGATGGCCACTGTTCAGATGGCCAAAGACTGGAATGCTACTTACCCACAAGTGGGGGACACCGGTGCCGATGCTCCGGCCGGTTATATAACCTTGTGGGCGGATTTTTTCACCCACGGTAACCTTAGGTTGCCGGTGACGGTGTTTGTGGCGGAGATATTGGAGTATTATCACCTCCATATCTCCCAGCTTAGTCCTTTCGGAATGTTCCGAATTCGGAATTTTGAGTACACATTCCGTGCCCATGGCCTGCCCATTTCAGTGGAGAATTTCCGGCGTTTCTACCAGTTGACGGTGAACACCGGTTTTTTCTCGTTCACTCAAAGGCATGGGAGTCTGAAGTTGATGACACCCCCTAAGGGTGTGACAGGCTGGAAGAAGAGGTTCTTCTACGTGAAAGCCTGTGCGGTCTATGCTAACATGTCTTTCAGGAACGTCGATGTTGGAGTTTCCGATGAAGATATTCCTGTTGCTTCCGCAAAGACCGCGGACTGGTTCTCTAGGCTGCGGCCTATTGAACTCAAGAAGTTGGATAATGACCAACTATGGATATTGCGGATGATGCTCTCGAGACCGGATAGGAAGGAAAGACCCGTGTTGCGGGAACAGGGTGGTGGTAAGTTCGTTACCCTTTGTTATTTTCCTTATTGCATAAGCCTTTGCGATAACCTGCATGCATGTATCAGCGGATGCGGTTGGCTTGTGGAGGATGTTCGAGCCTGATTTCAAGGGCCAGGTTGAACTGGCCGCGGTTGAGTTGAAGAAAGGTTTCAACCTTGAAATTCTGAAGAACTTCCGCGTACCATCAAAAGCGGTGCTGGAAGCCCCGGTTCCGGGAGACGCAAGAGGTACGTCTTACGTGGCATTAGTTTTTTCAGTTTATCTTTTTGACTGGTTCTGTTGATTGTGTGAATCCAGGTGTCCTTGCGGATTTGGGGAAGTTTGAGAAACGCGTCCCCAAAAAGACTGTGGAGAAGAAAACGGTAAAAAAGACCGTGCGGGGTCGTGGTAAGGGGAGTGTTGAAGGCTCAGCTGCCCCTTCTTCCGTTTTCGAAGCCGCAGGTACCTATCAATCTTGTTCTCGGGGATATACCGATTACGTCGTAGTATCTGACACCCTTGAGGGTTTGGGTGTTATAGGTAGTGGTGCGGCCGCGGGTGGAACTGCTGTGGTTCCCCCCGTTGTTGGAGAGAAAAGGGGGGCAGAGCAGAAAGCTGCTGGTGGTGGTGAACCGAAGAGGCGGAGACTGCCGACCAGGAGAGTTGCTCCGGTGCAGAAGAAACCTGCAGTTGCTGCTGGTAAGTATATCCCTTTTCTTTGTTTTGTATGTACCATGAGTGGGAAATACTCATTGAATACTCTTTGTATTGCAGAATCCCGAGATGCGGGGTATTCTTTTTTGACATTCCTGCGTCTCCTCCGCACACCGCTGCCGCGGGTGCGGGTGTATTGAAGGAGAAGGTCGCGCCTAAGGAGCCTGCGGCCCCTTTTGCTGGGCCAGTTCGTGATCCCCCTTTGGAGAAGACGGTGGAGGCGACTGCTGACCGGATTTTTGACACTGTGGACTCCTCGGACAATCTGATCTCTCCTGATGAGGGTGACGGATTGAACTTGAGGTTTTCAGATGCCGGTAAGCAGAAGTCTGATGCTGAGGTGCGGCAGCAGGATGCTGAGCCGCAGAAGTCTCCTGCTGGGGAGAAAGGTAGCGGCTCGTCTGCCGGTGGTGCAGGTTATGACGGGCCTCCAATTCAGCCTGGGGAGTCTGAATTGGAGTATTATTACCGCACCTACTCCCCGGGTCGCAGCATGGTGTACCACCGACCCCCCTGGACTGTTATGCAGGGGGACGATATCTCAAATGACCCTGCGGCCTGCAAGGAGATTCTGGGTGGTCTGGGCACCCCTTTTGAAGTTGAGCGTGCCCGTGCCGCGCCCCGAGAGCTGCGTGTAAACCAGCTCTCGTCAATGCTGGTAGGTACTTCCATCGTGGCTAATGCCATTTTGGAAGATTATAAGGTGCTGGGCCGCCGCGAGGAGGAGGCTGCTCGTATGCGGGCGGAAGCCGAGAAGTTGGTTGAGGCTGCTCGTGCGGGTGCGGAGCAGCTTGAGAAGGATAAGGCTGCTTTTGAAAAGCAGAAACAGACTTCTGAATGGGCTGCCGCTGCCCAGCTGAAACAGGTGCGTTCCCTTGCTAAACTCCTTGCTGATGAGCGTAAGCGTTGGGAGGAAATTTCATCCAACGAGCGCAAGAAGTGGAACGAATCTTGGGCTAAGCAGAACAATCTTCTGTTTCATATTCGGCAGGAGCTAGCAAATGCCAAGGCAGCGAATGCTACCTTGAGCCAAGAGAAGGCTGCGGCTGAGGCCATTTCTGTGAAGGCGTTGCAGGCGAAGGCCGACGCCTTGAAGGCCCTTGAAGAGGCCAAAGAAGCCGGGGCTCGTGCCTCAAAGGCCTATGAAGAGGCCGCAGAGAAGGAGAGCCGTGCTTCTAAGGCTCTTGAAGAGGCGAATGCGGAGCGCATTCGCTTAGGCAAAGTTGTTGAAAGCCTGCAGGTACGTTTCTTTAGCGTTGTTGCTTTTGTCTTTATTGTTTTGAAAATATTCATTGAGTGAACTGTTTGCTGTTCTTGTAACAGGCTGAGGTTCAGGCCCGGGAGGTCGCGGTTACGGACCTTACTGCCCGCGTGTCTGCTGCGGAGCAGCGGGCCGACGCTGCTACTGAGGCCAAGGATGCCTTGGTGTCCTCTTTTAACCAACTGGAAGCTGACCGTGAGTGGTTGCGGACTCACGGCATCGCGCGTGTAAGTATCCTTTGCCTTTACATTTGCTTGGATTAGCACGCAAGACTTATGATCTTTTTACTGCAGATTGTCGAGGCCATAATGAATGCCCCTGAGACCTCATCAGGTTTGGACCTGGTTAAGGAACGTGCGCGTGATGCTGGCTTCAAGGCTGGTTTTAACCGCTGCATTGGGCACATCAATGTACTATCCGCAGGCGGTTATACTGATCAGGCATCCGGGTTCCGGGATGTAGATACCGAGGGCCGTCTGAAAGCGGCCGTAGCCTCCTTTTATGACACGCCCCTTGCCTGTGTAGGGGAGCTGGATGAGTGTTTGGAGGTTGCGGACTATGTTGACCGCTTGCGGATGCTTTATCCTGATGTGGAAGAGGAAGAACCCGCTGGTGGTGCCGGAGAAGATGCGGGGACCAGCGGTACAAAATAGGGTTTAGGTTGGCAAGTGTGCCTCCTTTTTGTATTCCTCTTGTATAGAATAGGAACTTTATGTAAATTCAGTAAGCATCATGTGGATACTTGAATTTTTTGAATATAAAGTTTCTTTGTTCAGTTTGTACAAGTGTTTTTAATTCTTGCATGTCTGAACGTGTGTATGCGTAACTTTACCCATTTATGAACGGGGTCAAGTATGCTCCATACTTTTGTTGTATGTGTATGCATCAATTCTGTTAATTACCGTGTGAGGGTTTTAGAATTGCTTTAAGCTTTGTAAAAGCTTATATTATCGGAACTCTACCCATTTGTGAATGGGGTCGAGTGTACTCCATACCTTTGTCGTATGAGTCCGCGTCAATTCCATTGTTTGCCTTTTTGGGGCTCAGGAATTGTGTTTAACAAAAACTTGTGTATCCGGCCGGATAAAACATGCAAGTCTGTTTGTCTTTTGCTGGCCTATTACAATATTTGTGTGTGGTTACCACTTTGTATGGGTATCATGAATGAAGATTTTGCCAATCTGTTTTTGGGATACCACAAAGTGGAACACGCATTTGTAATAGTAATAACAAACAATAATGTAGAAAATTGCTTATTTATTTATTTGCAAATGGCCTGCGGCCCAACAGGTTACATAGAGAGTGTAGGAACATAGCTTACATATAGCAGCGTCTAAGCTGTTGTGCGTTCCATGTTCTGGCGATAGGTTCGCCCTCTAGTGTTTGTAACCTGTATGCGCCCTTCCCTAAGACCTCGCTGATGAGGTAGGGTCCTTCCCACCTGGGGGCAAGTTTTCCTGGGCGCTCGGCATTAGATGCCTCGTTGTCGCGTAGGACGTAGTCCCCTGGAGTGAAAGTACAAACGCGGACTCGCGCGTTGTAATACTTTTCCAGTTTGGATTTGTATTTGGCCTCGTTGATGGCGGCGTTCTCGCGCCTTTCTTCTAGGAGGTCCAAATCGATCCTACGTTCCCTGTTGTTGTCTAGCTTTTCGATAGCCAACATTCTAGGAGATGGGAGGCCCATTTCCGCGGGTATCACCGCTTCAGACCCATAGACGAGGCTGAAAGGTGTTTCCCCATTGCTTGTTTTTGGGCTAGTGCGGTGAGCCCATAAGATGCTTGGGAGTTCATCGACCCAGCCACGCCTGGCTGTTCCCAATCGTGCTTTGATTCCGTCGACTAGGCCTTTATTTATACTCTCGACTTGGCCGTTCCCTTGCGGGTGTGCGACTGACGAGAATATGTGTTTGATGTTCAGCTCTTCTAGCCATTTTTGGAATTCGTCGGCAGCGAAGTTGGTGCCGTTGTCGGTAACAATGTACATTGGTAAACCGAAACGGCAGATGATGTGCTCCCAAATGAACTTTCTTGTTATCATAGCAGTGGTTGAAGCGAGTGGTTTCGCCTCTACCCATTTTGTGAAGTAATCAACCGCCACTATGATAAATTTAACTGCACCTGGTGCGTCCGGGAATGGTCCCACTACGTCGATCGCCCATTTTTGAAAAGGCCATGCAGTAGTGACGGGGACCAGATTGTTTTTTGGCCGCAAAGTTTTTGGTGCATGGCGCTGGCAGTCCATGCATTTGCGTAATTCTTTGACGGCGTCCAGGTGCATGCCGGGCCAGTAATACCCGGCATTCATGATTTTTGCCACGACCATGCGTGGTCCGGCATGTATGCCGCATATGCCCTCATGTATCTCTCGGATAAGGTATGTGGCATCTTGTGGATTAACGCATCGGAGGAGCGGTCCGAGGTATGACTTTCGGTATAAGATACCGTCTCCCATTTGATAGTGGCATGCTTTGTATTGCAACTTACGTGCCTCTGTTTTGCTCTCGGGAGTCACACCTGACTGAAGGTATGCGATAATTGGTGTCATCCATGACGTTGTTCCGTATTGGATGACACTGACCTGGCGTAGAGGAACCGAAGGATTTTGCAGAATCTCGATACGTACCTCCTTTGCCAAGTGTTGGAAGCTGGTGGATGCAAGTTTTGATAGTGCATCCGCAGATTTGTTTTCGCTTCGATTAATGTGTCGAATATTGAATGAAGCGAATTTGGATTTTAGCTGCAGGGCTTGCTCGAGGTAGAGGATCATGATATCCCCTTTGGCGGCATAGTCGCCGCGTACCTGGCCCGCAACTAACAAGGAATCGACGTGCGCTTCCAGATGTTGCACGCCGATTTTGACTGCTAAACGTAGCCCGGCTAATAGTGCTTCATATTCTGCCTCGTTGTTAGTGCTTTTAAAATCGAGGCGGATGGCATATGTAAGCTCTTGGCCGTCAGGGCTGACGAGTCGCAGACCTGCGCCCGCGCCGTCCTCGTTGGATGCACCATCGGTAAATAGTGCCCATACTTCTGAGGAGGGTGGTGGGGGCGCAGGATTTTGGGATTCTTCGCATTCTTGGGTGCGATCCGCTGGTACTTCAGCGGCGAAATCAGCTAAGATTTGGCCTTTGATGGCAGGGCGCGGTTTGTAATGTATTGTATGTGCGCCCAGCTCAATTGCCCATTTTGCTAATCTCCCAGAGATGTCGGGTTTGGACAGGATCGGGCCGATCCTGTAATTGGTTAGCACTGTGATGATGTGGTTTACGAAGTAGCGTCGTAACCGTCTTGAAGCATGTACCAGTGCTAGTACCAATTTTTCCATTATTGAGTATCTCGTCTCCGGGTCGTTGAGCATTTTGCTGATATAATAGATGGGTGTTTGAACCCCCGCTCGTTCCACTATTAATACCGCTCCCACTGCGTTGTCCGCAGCGGATAGGTATAAGATGAGTGGCTCATCTTTGCATGGTGCGGTTAGTGTTGGGAGTTGTATCAAACACTCCTTCATTTCCTGGAAGGCCTTTTCGGCCTCTGTGGTCCACTGGAATTGTTCTTTCTTTGAACAGCTTCGCAGGGTCTTGATGAAAGGGTATGACTTGGCTGCGTGGTTAGCCAAGAACCTGTTGAGTGCCGCCAGCCTTCCGGCCAGGCGTTGCATATCTTTCATCGATGCAGGCGATGGCATGCGCTCGATCGCCTGCACTTTTTCCGGGTTAACCCTGAATCCATCTTTGGTGACGATGAACCCAAGGAATTTGCCTTCTTCCATTCCAAACGAGCATTTCCCTGGATTGAGCTTCATGTTGACGCTTCGCAGGGTTTGGAATGTTCTTTCGATATCGGTGAGCATGGTATCTTCCTCCATGCTCATGACGACCAGGTCGTCCATATAGATTTCGACACTTTTGCTTATTTGACCGCGGAAAGTGTCGTTCATCAGTTTCTGGTAGGTTGAGCCCGCGTTGCGCAACCCAAACGGCATTTTTGTATAGCAGTAATTTCCGGTTGGGGTCCGGAATGCCGTTTTGTCTTCATCCTCAAGTGCCATTTGTACCTGGTGGTACCCTTTGTAGCAATCGAGGAAACACTTCCACCTAAATGGTGCGAGGTTATCGACCTTTTCGTCGATTTCTGGAAGCGCGTAACAATCCTTGGGGCAGGCCTTGTTAAGGTCCTTGTAATCGACGCACATGCGCCAGCCCCCGGATGGTTTTTCTACCATGACAGGGTTGGATAACCAAGTCTGGTACTTGACTTCCCGCAGTATACCTGCGGAGAGCAGTTCTTCGATCTGCTCTTGCATCGCCTGATTTTTAGCTGACCCAAGGTGGCGTTGGCCTTGGATCACTGGTTTGATACCTGGTTTGGTATTCAAAAAGTGCTGCGCTATTTCACGTGGGACCCCTGTCATGTCTGCGGGAGTCCACGCGAAGATGTCCTGGTTCCTGAAGAGGAGCTCCTTCAGGTGCGCTCTGGTGGTCGAGGATAAGGCATGACCCAATGTGACCTTCTGTTCCGGATGCGTTGGGTTGAGAACCCATTTTTCCGGTTGGTCGACGGGGGTGGGCCTTGCGACCTTTGTCGGACGTGCTTCGTCCGTCATCATGACGTCCTTGCGGGCGTAGATGATTGCAACCCCCGATGCGGTTGGGAAACCAACCGCGGAGTGGGGGACGGATGTGATCATATTGAAATCTCCTTGGGATTCTCTCCCAAGGAGGACGTCATAGTTGGAGGTGTGGGGTAAAACCATGAAGTTTACCTCCTCCGTCCGCGTGTGTTTACCGTTGGTAAGACGCACGGGAAATGTAATTTGACCTAGGGGAAAGACTGTTTCCCCTGCGAATCCGGCCAGCGGGTAATCTACGGCCTGCAACCGATCTTTGTCCTCTTGGTCAAATTGATTGAAGCATTGCTCGTAGATTATATCGGATGTACTGCCCGGGTCGATGAATAGACGCTCGGTGCAGTAATGGGCCAGCTGGCCTGAAATGACGACGGCGCGTCTGTCACGCGGTCCGCCTCGGACTTTTGGGAAGACGACTTGCTCGTCTTTCCAATCATTGTCCGGTCTTCGTGCCGCTTTTCGCGGCCTGCCCTTGCCTCCGTATATCATGTGGGTGGAGGCCACGTACATGGCTCTCTTTCCGGAGGAGGTACCTTCGTTGTGAGGGGTGATATGCTTGGTGGGCTTTTGTCCGCCTGGTAAAAGGTGTTGCAGTTTCCCCTCTTTCAACGCCCGCTCAATCTCCAGCCGGAGACTGATGCAGTTGTTGGTGGTGTGGCCCGAGTCCTTGTGGTACTCACAGTATAGTGTGAGGTCCTGACTTTTCTTGGACTTCATTGGTTGGGCCGGTCGCAAGAATTGTGGGTCCGCGAGGAGGACCTCTCTTGGCGACTGGTTGATCTCGGTCCATTTGCGGTCCCGAGATTCTTTTCTTGGTGCCCGAGTGTCTCGGGCAGGGTTGTAGGATTGTGGGTCAAACGTGTTGGGTTGCGGGAAATACGGTTTAGTAATATCCCGATTTCCTGCATCCCGGTTTCGTTTGTTGTTACGTTTGGACCCTTGGTGGGATGTTTCGGCTTGGGGCTTTGCCTTTTTGACGTGCGGTTCGAGCGACCGCTGTGTCTGGGCATATGTCTTGACTGCGGTCATGACATCCTCCCATTTTTTAGGCAAACCCTCCTTGCCAGAGATGGTCATGACCATCTCTCTGTCTTTGACGGCCCGAATAAAATGGTTTCGCGCCATTTGGTCCGCCACGTCGCCTATTTCTAGGCATTCTTTATTGTAACGGATGACGAATGCCTCGAGCGATTCGTCATCCCTTCGCCAGATGTTCATGACGTCCAACGAATCGCGTTCGTGGCGTCGCTGTTGGCTAAAGTGGGCGAGGAACTTGGCGCGCAAGTCCTCGAAAGAATCCAGTGATCCTACTGGCAAAGAATCAAACCATGCCCTCGCCAGACCGATAAGGGTCTGGGGAAAAAATTGCACCAGGTGGGTTCGTCCCACCTGCCATTGACGCCTGCGCCTGTGAAGATGTTCATGTGGTCGTCCGGGTCGGTCGAGCCACTGTATTTCCCAATGTTGATTGGGAATTTAGTCGTTGTGATATCGGCGTTGGCGATGTGCGGGACGAATTTTGAATTTTCGGCCGCGGCCCTTGGCCTGTATGGTTCGTGCACAGGGCGCTTTGCCGCCCTGAGGTATGTAGTGCGGGGGTGACTGGGAGGAACATAGTTGCGTCCCCCTGGTCTGCTGTTGGTGTCGTGAGACTCCCCGCGGTATGTTTGATCGTCAGGGTCGGTATGATCGTACCCTTCCGTGTAAGGTTGCGGGCCCAGTCGGCTCTGGATGCCTGGGCCGCGCCTGGAGGCTGACCGCCTCCTATCTTCCCCATAGGGGCCCAGGCGGGTATGCACTGGCCCTCTGGAGCGGGACTCATATGAGGAAGTATCCTCATTGAGTGTATGGACCGAACAGTAAGATGATCCACGGTCGTCATGTCGGCTTCTGGAAGCCTGACGTGAGTGTAACCTGCCATCGTATTGGAGTATACGGTTGGCAGGTGCATGTTGTATTGGAGTAGGCCCAGCTTGTACGTTTGCTTCCGTACAAGCGCGGTTGTAAGCCGCTATCAGCAGGTCAGTCTGCTGTTGGTACCAGGAGTGTAAGTCCACGCCTGGTGGAAGCACAGTTGGGGCCTGTGATAAGTCGTGTCCGAACGCAAAGGATGGGATCCTTTGGGTGGACGTGCCAATGTGTCCGGGTTGGGGGGTCGAAGGGTGGACCCCTGTTGGGACCGGGGGATTTGGGTTATCCGCATTGGTGTTTTGGTTATCAGTCATGATCTTGAGAGGGAGAGGGATGGATTAAAAAGTGCTAAGAGTAGCGGTGGGCGCCAATGATGAAACAATGGTTAACCGGGTAGGGTTAACACACTGGTCTCGTCAAGAAGGGTTAATCCCTTCCTCTCGGAGATCGCTGGCTGGGTCACCGGTGGATGATCTCCTGCACAAGGAAACAAGCCGTGACTCGTAACAAGGAGGATGGGGTGGGGGGTGCTCCTTGTTACCACTCTCCGGCGTGAGAATCAGTAGTTTGCTTGGGAAGCAAAGCAAGATAATAGTAGTAGTGAGAGAGTTGGCAAGAGATACCTCAAACCTGGTTTGGGGTTGGTATTTATAGCCGAGGAGTGAAGGAGGAGATTGATGGATGGGCTGACGACGAGCTGCACCGTTGCAGGTGTGTCAGTCTCGCCGGCCGTGGGGGTCACGCCACGTCAGCCCATTGCTTTAATAGCTCTGACAGGGGACTGTTGCCGGCGCCACTTGCCTTGTGGTGTCAGCCACTTGCCTGGCGTGTCAGTCCACTTGCTGGATATGCAGGGTGCGGTGCTAGCCGCATCGCTGCATGCGGTAACGTCTGAAGTTACCGCGTCTCCTACTTGTGATCAAGAAATACGCGAGATGCGGTGTTGGCCGCATCATCGTATGTGGAGACTATTTGCTCGCTTCCCTTGTCGTGACGAAAATGGCCATATGATGCGGTGCCAGCCGCATCGATATGCTCATCTTCTTTCGTACTTGGGTCAAGCTATTCATCTTCGAACCGAATGGGTTCGAAGGGTGTGACCGCATGGGTGCGGTTTGCTTACTGGTAGGGGTTTGTTTGATGCGGGTAATGGTCGTTTCGGGACCATAATGATGAAACAATGGTTAACCGGGTAGGGTTAACACACTGGTCTCGTCAAGAAGGGTTAATCCCTTCCTCTCGGAGATCGCTGGCTGGGTCACCGGTGGATGATCTCCTGCACAAGGAAACAAGCCGTGACTCGTAACAAGGAGGATGGGGTGGGGGGTGCTCCTTGTTACCACTCTCCGGCGTGAGAATCAGTAGTTTGCTTGGGAAGCAAAGCAAGATAATAGTAGTAGTGAGAGAGTTGGCAAGAGATACCTCAAACCTGGTTTGGGGTTGGTATTTATAGCCGAGGAGTGAAGGAGGAGATTGATGGATGGGCTGACGACGAGCTGCACCGTTGCAGGTGTGTCAGTCTCGCCGGCCGTGGGGGTTACGCCACGTCAGCCCATTGCTTTAATAGCTCTGACAGGGGACTGTCGTCGGCGCCACTTGCCTTGTGGTGTCAGCCACTTGCCTGGCGTGTCAGTCCACTTGCTGGATATGCAGGGTGCGGTGCGAGCCGCATCGCTGCATGTGGTAACGTCTGAAGTTACCGCGTCTCCTACTTGTAATCAAGAAATACGCGAGATGCGGTGTTGGCCGCATCATCGTATGTGGAGACTATTTGCTCGCTTCCCTTGTCGTGACGAAAATGGCCATATGATGCGGTGCCAGCCGCATCGATATGCTCATCTTCTTTCGTACTTGGGTCAAGCTATTCATCTTCGAACCGAATGGGTTCGAAGGGTGTGACCGCATGGGATGCGGTTTGCTTACTGGTAGGGGTTTGTTTGATGCGGGTTATGGTCGTTTTGGGACCATACCCCTTCAAGTCCCCCCAGTCTAGTGTTGCTCCCTTGTGCAAGTTGCACGTGGGAGGAGTACTGGACTTATGGTGTAGGAAGGTAGTGTGGCAGTCTGGAGAAAATTTTAGGCCAGATCAAACTGGTGATCTGGTAAAAAAATCCGGCTATGCCTCTTCCGTACCGGTGAAGGGGTTTCGCTTGATGCGAAATTCTCAGCCGGTGCATGTCATCAGGTGGGTTGCCACCTGTTGTTGTGTTGAAGGCCTGTTAGGGACCTTCATAGTAATGCTGCACAAACTTCGAACCAACCTCTTGGATGGTGGTTCGAAGGTTTGCACATGTTTCGAACCTCTTGGAGGTGGTTTCTTCTTCGAACCATTTGCCAGAATGGTGCACGAAGAAGAAAAGAAAAACTTGTAAACCAACCTTTGCGGTCGGGTTTGAAGGTTTTGGATGTTGTGTTAGAACTTTGCTCAAGTTCTATGTTCAGCATCCTATGATGAGATGACCATCCCTTTTTTGTGGGGTGTTCATGTTCGTTTTGATAGCTCTCAAGTAACCGTACGTTCTTTGCGGTTACTTCGTTGCGTCATTGTTGGCCGTGTTTGGTCGAACAATGTGGATCGAGACTATGGGTAAATAAACATGGTCATAGGCAAGGTGATGCCCATCGTTGTTTATTCCATGCGATCCATTGGTAGGTAAGCAAAGTCTTAAGCAGACTTGTTACCGCGGTCCGTTGGCAGGTAAACAAAGTCATAGGCAGGCTTGTTACCGCTGTTCGGACACTTGCTGCTTGATAAGTGCTTGTTTAGAGCACGTATCTGCGTTCTTTCTGGAGCCACTTACCTTCACGCTCCAATACCGAGTTTATAACGAGGTAGCCTCGTTCGGTGATGTGGAGTGAGCTTTGCTCTTCCGTAGCAACCACTCTGCGGAAGCTATGGTTATGTCTGTAGCTCTTTATGGGTGTCTGCGATGTTGCAGTCCCATATTCGCTCAAAGTGTGCTTGTTGCACGGATGTAACTCTTGAAGGTTCAGGAGTCAGGGCTGCTGATGTGCGGGCGCGTAGATTCCGTTCCTTCTTTTTTCTGAAGAAGTTGTTCATGCACCCTCTGCGGTTGTGAACCGGTCAGGAGGGATTTGAAGCTTGAAGAAAAGGAAGGCAATGCACTTTGCCTGTTCCTGAGATGCGGTTCAGTCCAAAGAACAACACTGGTTCTGAGCATCTGACACATCTGAATGGGTTCATGTGTGTCACTTCCGCATATTTCACGTGTGCTCGTGAGTGATGCGGAAAAGGTAATATATCCCTTTATAATATATCCCTCTGCGGTGGGCGCCAATGATGAAACAATGGTTAGCCGGGCAGGGTTAACACACTGGTCTCGTCAAGAAGGGTTAATCCCTTCCTCTCGGAGATCGCTGGCTGGGTCACCGGTGGATGATCTCCTGCACAAGGAAACAAACCGTGACTCGTAACAAGGAGGATGGGGTGGGGGGTGCTCCTTGTTACCACTCTCCGGCGTGAGAATCAGTAGTTTGCTTGGGAAGCAAAGCAAGATAATAGTAGTAGTGAGAGTGTTGTAAAGAGATACCTCAAACCTGGTTTGGGGTTGGTATTTATAGCCGAGGAGTGAAGGAGGAGATTGATGGATGGGCTGACGACGAGCTGCACCGTTGCAGGTGTGTCAGTCTCGCCGGCCGTGGGGGTTACGCCACGTCAGCCCATTGCTTTAATAGCTCTGACAGGGGACTGTCGTCGGCGCCACTTGCCTTGTGGTGTCAGCCACTTGCCTGGCGTGTCAGTCCACTTGCTGGATATGCAGGGTGCGGTGCGAGCCGCATCGCTGCATGTGGTAACGTCTGAAGTTACCGCGTCTCCTACTTGTAATCAAGAAATACGCGAGATGCGGTGTTGGCCGCATCATCGTATGTGGAGACTATTTGCTCGCTTCCCTTGTCGTGACGAAAATGGCCATATGATGCGGTGCCAGCCGCATCGATATGCTCATCTTCTTTCGTACTTGGGTCAAGCTATTCATCTTCGAACCGAATGGGTTCGAAGGGTGTGACCGCATGGGATGCGGTTTGCTTACTGGTAGGGGTTTGTTTGATGCGGGTTATGGTCGTTTTGGGACCATACCCCTTCAAGTCCCCCCAGTCTAGTGTTGCTCCCTTGTGCAAGTTGCACGTGGGAGGAGTACTGGACTTATGGTGTAGGAAGGTAGTGTGGCAGTCTGGAGAAAATTTTAGGCCAGATCAAACTGGTGATCTGGTAAAAAAATCCGGCTATGCCTCTTCCGTACCGGTGAAGGGGTTTCGCTTGATGCGAAATTCTCAGCCGGTGCATGTCATCAGGTGGGTTGCCACCTGTTGTTGTGTTGAAGGCCTGTTAGGGACCTTCATAGTAATGCTGCACAAACTTCGAACCAACCTCTTGGATGGTGGTTCGAAGGTTTGCACATGTTTCGAACCTCTTGGAGGTGGTTTCTTCTTCGAACCATTTGCCAGAATGGTGCACGAAGAAGAAAAGAAAAACTTGTAAACCAACCTTTGCGGTCGGGTTTGAAGGTTTTGGATGTTGTGTTAGAACTTTGCTCAAGTTCTATGTTCAGCATCCTATGATGAGATGACCATCCCTTTTTTGTGGGGTGTTCATGTTCGTTTTGATAGCTCTCAAGTAACCGTACGTTCTTTGCGGTTACTTCGTTGCGTCATTGTTGGCCGTGTTTGGTCGAACAATGTGGATCGAGACTATGGGTAAATAAACATGGTCATAGGCAAGGTGATGCCCATCGTTGTTTATTCCATGCGATCCATTGGTAGGTAAGCAAAGTCTTAAGCAGACTTGTTACCGCGGTCCGTTGGCAGGTAAACAAAGTCATAGGCAGGCTTGTTACCGCTGTTCGGACACTTGCTGCTTGATAAGTGCTTGTTTAGAGCACGTATCTGCGTTCTTTCTGGAGCCACTTACCTTCACGCTCCAATACCGAGTTTATAACGAGGTAGCCTCGTTCGGTGATGTGGAGTGAGCTTTGCTCTTCCGTAGCAACCACTCTGCGGAAGCTATGGTTATGTCTGTAGCTCTTTATGGGTGTCTGCGATGTTGCAGTCCCATATTCGCTCAAAGTGTGCTTGTTGCACGGATGTAACTCTTGAAGGTTCAGGAGTCAGGGCTGCTGATGTGCGGGCGCGTAGAACCGCAGAGGGTGCATGAACAACTTCTTCAGAAAAAAGAAGGAACGGAATCTACGCGCCCGCACATCAGCAGCCCTGACTCCTGAACCTTCAAGAGTTACATCCGTGCAACAAGCACACTTTGAGCGAATATGGGACTGCAACATCGCAGACACCCATAAAGAGCTACAGACATAACCATAGCTTCCGCAGAGTGGTTGCTACGGAAGAGCAAAGCTCACTCCACATCACCGAACGAGGCTACCTCGTTATAAACTCGGTATTGGAGCGTGAAGGTAAGTGGCTCCAGAAAGAACGCAGATACGTGCTCTAAACAAGCACTTATCAAGCAGCAAGTGTCCGAACAGCGGTAACAAGCCTGCCTATGACTTTGTTTACCTGCCAACGGACCGCGGTAACAAGTCTGCTTAAGACTTTGCTTACCTACCAATGGATCGCATGGAATAAACAACGATGGGCATCACCTTGCCTATGACCATGTTTATTTACCCATAGTCTCGATCCACATTGTTCGACCAAACACGGCCAACAATGACGCAACGAAGTAACCGCAAAGAACGTACGGTTACTTGAGAGCTATCAAAACGAACATGAACACCCCACAAAAAAGGGATGGTCATCTCATCATAGGATGCTGAACATAGAACTTGAGCAAAGTTCTAACACAACATCCAAAACCTTCAAACCCGACCGCAAAGGTTGGTTTACAAGTTTTTCTTTTCTTCTTCGTGCACCATTCTGGCAAATGGTTCGAAGAAGAAACCACCTCCAAGAGGTTCGAAACATGTGCAAACCTTCGAACCACCATCCAAGAGGTTGGTTCGAAGTTTGTGCAGCATTACTATGAAGGTCCCTAACAGGCCTTCAACACAACAACAGGTGGCAACCCACCTGATGACATGCACCGGCTGAGAATTTCGCATCAAGCGAAACCCCTTCACCGGTACGGAAGAGGCATAGCCGGATTTTTTTACCAGATCACCAGTTTGATCTGGCCTAAAATTTTCTCCAGACTGCCACACTACCTTCCTACACCATAAGTCCAGTACTCCTCCCACGTGCAACTTGCACAAGGGAGCAACACTAGACTGGGGGGACTTGAAGGGGTATGGTCCCGAAACGACCATTACCCGCATCAAACAAACCCCTACCAGTAAGCAAACCGCACCCATGCGGTCACACCCTTCGAACCCATTCGGTTCGAAGATGAATAGCTTGACCCAAGTACGAAAGAAGATGAGCATATCGATGCGGCTGGCACCGCATCATATGGCCATTTTCGTCACGACAAGGGAAGCGAGCAAATAGTCTCCACATACGATGATGCGGCCAACACCGCATCTCGCGTATTTCTTGATCACAAGTAGGAGACGCGGTAACTTCAGACGTTACCGCATGCAGCGATGCGGCTAGCACCGCACCCTGCATATCCAGCAAGTGGACTGACACGCCAGGCAAGTGGCTGACACCACAAGGCAAGTGGCGCCGGCAACAGTCCCCTGTCAGAGCTATTAAAGCAATGGGCTGACGTGGCGTGACCCCCACGGCCGGCGAGACTGACACACCTGCAACGGTGCAGCTCGTCGTCAGCCCATCCATCAATCTCCTCCTTCACTCCTCGGCTATAAATACCAACCCCAAACCAGGTTTGAGGTATCTCTTGCCAACTCTCTCACTACTACTATTATCTTGCTTTGCTTCCCAAGCAAACTACTGATTCTCACGCCGGAGAGTGGTAACAAGGAGCACCCCCCACCCCATCCTCCTTGTTACGAGTCACGGCTTGTTTCCTTGTGCAGGAGATCATCCACCGGTGACCCAGCCAGCGATCTCCGAGAGGAAGGGATTAACCCTTCTTGACGAGACCAGTGTGTTAACCCTACCCGGTTAACCATTGTTTCATCAGTCATATTTAAAAAAAAATTCAATTTTTTAACAATATAAATACAACCAACTTAATCAAATTTTTTACCACACCCACCATTCTCAAACTCACTCTAAAAAAATCTATCAAATACAACACAAAATGGATTCCAAGTTTCCGTTTTTTCTCCCCTACCCGACTTTCCCGACGATGAAGATTCATCGTCAAGCGATGGTAGCTTAATTTTCTTCCAAAATCTCATCCAACAAGCGGAGCTACTAGACACGGCATCGTCTAGTAAAAAAAATAGTCTGTCGAGATCGTGTGGGAGGCCATGAGACACTCATGGCCGATTATTTTGTCGAAAATCCAAAATTTAATGCCGATACTTTTCGTCAGAGATTTCGTATGTCCAAGTCTTTGTTCCTAAAAATTGTTAGTGACGTGGAAGCGAATGACGAGTGGTTTCAAGAGGGCTTGGACGGGAGAATGAAGAAAATTTTCACGCCGTTGCAAAAGGTTACTTCGGCGATTAAACAACTTGCAACCGGTAACCCACCAGACGAAAACGACGAGTATTTAAATATGTCTGAAAGGACCTCTTGTGAGTGCCTTGAATATTTCTGCGAGACGGTCTGTAAAATGTATGCCGGTGAATTCTTACGTAGACCAACGAGCCACGACGTTGCGCTATTGTATCAGGCTCATGAGGAGAGGCATCACCTACCTGCTATGTTGGGTAGTCTGGATTGTACACACTTCGTCTGGAGAATGTGCCCCACAGAATTGCGTGGACAATATATGAGAGGCGATCATCAATACCCGACGGTTATGTTAGAAGCGGTGGCGTCTCAAGATTTGTGGATTTGGCATGCTTTTTGTGGCCCGGCGGGTTCACAAAACGACATCAACGTGCTGCAACAATCTCCATTATTTCTTACTCAACGAAACGGAACGGCGCCAAATTGTCCATTTCAGGTGAACGACCACTTATACAAACGCGGGTATTATCTTACTGATGGGATCTACCCTAGCTGGTCCGTGTTTGTGAAGTCTTTTCCATATCCTCACATCCCGAATGAAAAAAAGTTCAAGAGGCAACACGAGGCCGCAAGAAAAGATGTGGAACGCGTTTGGTGTGTTAAAGGCGAAGTGGGGAATACTAAATCGTCCAATGCGTTCGAAAACGGTGAAAAAGATAAGGTCCATCGTGTATACGTGCCTTATTTTACATAACATGATTATAAAAGACGACGGAAGGGTGATAACACCGGTACATATTCAAGATCCTCCAGTCGAACCCGTCTTCGATGATACAGCTTATAGCGAGCTCATTGACGAAGAAACGCATTGGAGACTAAAACACGATCTCGTTGAGCATCTCGGAAGTTTAGATCTACCTCACCTTAAAGTGAGTTCCGACGACGAGTAGTTTGTTTTTATATTTTTCTAGTTTGAATGTAATTTTTATTTTTTTAGTTTGAATGTAATTTTTATTTTTCTAGTTTGATTGTAATTTTTTTTAATTTAATGAAATGTCTTTTATTTAATTTTTATTTTTATTAATATTTTTTTAATTTATAAACATGCATAATTTTACAACAAATAAAAAAAAAACACAAGTCCCCTAAGAGGGGAGTGCCGCCATCAAATTGGGGTGTTAGGGGAGTTTAAGAGAGGAGTTGACGTGACATATGCTGATTGGTGGTGCGTAAGAGAGGGGACACCCCTCTTAGGGGAGTGCCCCTCTCACCCTTATAATAGAGCAAGTTTGAAGAGTTGCAAGAAACAATCATATTTAATCACCAAGTCAATCCATGCCTCAACGTTTAGAATGGTGGGTATAGGGCATGGGTTGTGACGTTGAAAGGGTTTAACACCGGCTACACCACCCTGGTTCGACGTGTGTCGAGCAATGCCCACAACCCATACCCCTCCATACCCCATAGTCTTATGAAGTGACCATAATATATTAGATTGTGTCAACTTAAAGATCTCAAATGATATGATAATTAAAGGTAGGACATACGTGTTGCAATTGTTTCCGTTTCTTAATGGTTGTGTCCTATTGGGTCTACCAAACAATGTCTATAACGAGAATGCATACTAAGTGCATGATGTTATTTTCTTTTTTTAATTACATAACGAGAATGCATACTAAGTGCATCAACCGAATGATGTTATTTTCTTTTTTTAATTACATTTTTTTCTCATTAGGTTTCACATACTTATTGAGTCTATCTGCAATTTCAAACTGCACATGACAATGAATATGGTAATACCACTAAACATAGCGGCTAGGAAGTTTATCATGAAAGTGCTTTAGACATGAGCATAATGGACGCACAATCCATCCATTTAAGCAATATTTAAGAAAACATAAAAGTTATGTAAACAATATTCCGCGCTTCAACTTGAAATACTTTCGTTTACCTTTGAACGCTTTTTTCGTATTAGAACAAATATCTCATTGACATACTTTTATGTCATCCATAAGTGACGTCGGGGGCGCCAAGGGCACATTCGCCATGCTTTTCACGGGGGTATAGACTTGTTATGTGTCACTTTAACGCTTCCTTCCATACTAAACCAACGCGAGTCTAATTATATATTTTTTTTGAAAAGTTAAATGTTACGCTCCCCGAGTATTAAACATATGACCTCATTCTAAACATTTACAGAGTTCTCTCTACCACTGGGCCAAAGCCTTGGTGGCGAGTCTTGATCATATATAACATCTTAAGGATGCTACTAAATACAACCCCCTTCTCAAATACTTACAGGTGAGGGCTTCTCTCACACGGAAATACAAGTGTATAACAGAGGAGGGGTTGTATTTAGATCAAGCCAACCTTAATGTTAATTATTTATATCATATATATGATATATATACTATATATTAAAGAGAAAGGTCGGTGGACCTTTCTCTTTAAACCTTCACCTTTTAACAAATATACATACTAACCCTCAACCTTTAACTACTTTTCTTTTTTAACCTTCAATATATGACAACCTTTATATATTGTGATAATAGAGTAATTTATATGAAACCTAATAATAATCATTAATATTCTCGTAATGATTTATATGAAACGTAATAATAATCATTTACAATTTTACATTCTCATAATCTTTTGTTTAGAAAAACAAAACAACATTAATCAAAATACTTTACAACCATTGCGAAACTAGAGCAATTCTTACATTTTTGTCATAAATCTTAATAAATATATTTGAAGTAAATTGAGCAGTTCTTACATATCTTTTTATTTATTTCTAACCAAGTTATTGTTACTAACGCAATATGTATAACAAAGTAAAAAACGCGTCACATCACGTGTGAGCATCACACGTTAATGTCATCATCGTATCCCATGTAACGAAGTTACAGGCGTGACGTTGCCTCCGCAACGCGCGGCACCGGCTAAAATCTAGTATGATATGATAACTAAACTAGGTTAGTTCCCCGTGTGTTACACGGGTTGAACAATTTAAACTATATAATATAGGTATTTCCTGTAAATGCAAAACAAAGACAATAACATTTATATACCATATTGACATAAATGAGTTAATATAAATGTAACCCATCAACTCGTACATCTTAATTATTATGAGTCGCAATATTTAATAGATAACTAATAAAACAAAAGTGGTTAAACATGGAAAACTAACTTTAACTAATAAAAAAATAAATAAGAGTGGTTGCCATCTTTCATAACCAACTTAAAAGGAAAGAAACTAAATACACTTAAAATAAAATAATAAATCATCATCACCATTTTGCTCTCTATTTTTTATGCTTATCGCCACTAATAAACTCTCCAAATTAGAAGATTGATTTAAACAAGAAAACACAATTAGAGAGCGCTCAGGAAGTGTCATGTGTCCCCAAGAAGTTTATTTTATTATAGATAATAATAATAATAATACAATAATCTATACTATATAATAAAAGAAACCTATAAGAAGACACGTGTTGAATTACTATGCATTCTCACAATTGTTTTTCTACCCCTTTTTTTCTCTAATTTAGTTGCTATCCTTTAGGTTTAAATATAATTTATATATTTCCTAACTAATAAGTGATAAACAATAATTATAGATAAGTTTTATTTTTATTTTACCTATTCTTTAGGTCTAATTATTATTTATATATTTTCTAACTGATAAGTGATAAGCCATAATTATAGATATTGTTTATATATTTTCTAACTAAATACATTTTATTATTATTATTACCTTCGTGGTAAATGTATTATTAGTAATATGTAGTTCTAAAATCAGGATGTTACACAAATGAAATTACATAAAAGATAACTGGCTTATAACCTAACGCTATCATGAAGTGTGATACTTTTATTATTGTTGTTAGTATTATTATCATTTTGCATCATATGTTAACTATATTTATTTTTTCAACCCGTATAATACACGGGGTTGTAACCTAGTATATACAATATATATAGATAGATTCAAAACTCGTGTATTATACCAATTGAATAAATATAGTTAAAATAATATATGAATGAATTATTTCCAATTAATAATCACGATTGTTTTCGTTAGTTAAAACAATATATGAATTAAAATTGTTTTGATTAACCAATTAAAAATCATATATGAATTAAAATTGTTTTGATTAACCAATTAAAAATCATGATTGATTTTGTTAGTGAATCAGTTATCTTTTATTAGTTTTTTCTTATATAATCCATGTACCTATTCTAATTTAAAGTTTTAAAATTGGTTATCTCTAAAATTTGTGTAATTTTTTTTTTTATTTTATTAACAATATCTATTTGTTTAGGCGAGAAAACATAATTGAGATCACCCCATAGAGCGACATGTGGCACCAAATGGTTTACTTTATTATATGTATAGATTATTTATAATGATAAGTGAAATGTGGATCCGAGATTTGGTAAACCGAATCATTAGAGATGTGGTCATGATCCACCCACCTAAGACGGTCGTTGAGTGTTGACTTTCCAAAATATTTCTATAGGCCGGCCGGCATTTTTGCCCCTTTTAATTTGTCCTTTGTTTCTCTTCATTCGTATCGTCATCATCACCACATTATTATCCAGATTATTTTTATTTTATACTGTGGATATGAATTAGTCCCACATCACCTTCGTGTTATCTCTTTCAATCCTCCACGTTTCCTTCTTCTCATTCCCTACAACAACATTCAATCGTAAGTTTTTTCCAAAACAACATACCATTAGGGTTTATCTTCTTCCATCTGTTCATTCAACGGTTTGTTTTTTATGTTTTATTATCGATATATGTTCTTCGTGTGTGGTTTTATTATATTATTATGATTATGATCCGTAATAAATTGAAACAAATTGAATAATGATTACCCAAAAACATGCAGATGATCAATATTCGTGTGTATTTTAATTTTAATTTTAATTTTAATCATGATTATTTTCTTATTGTTTGTTTCATTATATTTTAAGGGTTTGTGATGATGTTATGGGGAGTTATTCTTTCTATTTGGGGTTTAGGGGATTAAATTTTGAAATATTTATATAAATATTAATCAAGGGTTAACGAATTATAGGTGTATGATTTTCGTTGTTTTCGCGATTAGGATAGCATAATATTCTGTTGTTTAAGGTTTTATTTATGTCTAATTTTAGAAAAAAAAAATTATGGCAGATAAGGGATTTTTAGAGACAGTTATATGGATGGATCTTGTAGTAAACGAGGTGTTAGTGGGATTTCTGCTCCGAAAAAGAAACCGATCGCTGCTGTAAAAGATACTGCTGGCGCTCGAGATGGAACGGGTCAATTATGCAATCGAATCGGTTGCAGTGGCAGAGTTAATCATAATAATAACAAAGGTACTAAAAATAAAGCCTTAGAAAAACCAAAACCCTTGAAGCCTACTGTTCGTTCGTCGTCTAGCAAGGAAATAGTAACCGGCAGTTCATCCAAAAAATGCTTAAAACCTGTCGACAATTCGGACAAAAGGGTGTGTTCTAAGATCGAATCAAGCAGTGGTTCGAATGAGTCTGGAATTCGAGAACTTAATGTGTCTGGAACTCAAACCCGTAAGTTGAAATCTAAAAGTGTTGAAGTTAGGAAGGAGGACAATAGTTTAAGAGTTCAAAACGGCGAGTTAAACAACGGCAGGAAGAAAAGACTGACTCAAGGAGAAAGTAGTTCATCTGGTAGTAAAGGTAAAAAGATCATTGGGGTGTCGACGAATGAAGGGCGTGTTTCTGATTCGAAAAACTCAAGAAATACGATTTCTTCTAGAACAAATGGTGTTTCATCGGTTAGGACACGAAAAGCAGTGAATTTGGAGAATTCCAAAGGGTCTAACAGTCAGCAGTCTGCTAATGATATTGCCAACATGCCGCAAACTCAAGAATTAAGTCTTAATGGTGATCAGAGTACGAGTGATACTTCTACAGATCGTTCAGTTGTTGGCTTTGGGAATGATAATGGAACGCGACATTATAGCATAGATGGAATTACAGATGTAACTTCTCTGAGTTTGTTGTTTTAAATTCTCAAGGGATCAAAGGATTTGATTTCTTTTACTTAATTTTTTTTATTTTGATGTCATATGTTATGTAGTAATGTTGCGTTTTGTAACGTGGTCCTTTGCAGGTACTACTGGCACTTAATAGGTTCGGGCAAGATGAAGAGTTAACATACGAGGTAATTAATCTACTGTCTTTATAAATTGTAGGTGACAATTCCGACCCGTTTATGGGTAAATGGACTCGAAGTCGCCCAAAGTATTTTCTGAATGTCCAAACCTTGTAAATCATTTTTAAAATAAATTAGTGTGATAATATTTTTTTTTTCTGTAATTATATACACCAAATACTACATCAACCATATGTGAAATTAAACATAAGAAAGATAAAATAGTGTGTGTGTTGGCCAGGCCGACCCGTTACCTAACTTGCCTGTTCAGCTACCGTTAAGTAAAGTCGTAAAAATGAGGTCAAACTTGTACATGGTTCTAACGTTACTTTTATATCTACAGCAATTACTCTCACTCGAGGCAAGCTTATTCTTTGGCGGGCTTAATTTCTTTGATCAACATAGGGACATGAGACTGGATATTGATAACATGTCATACGAGGTTTATATTCGTGCCTTTGACTCTATTATTCATATTTTATTGTTCTATCGGTTTTATGCAAATCGTCACCTTCTACAAATTAAAAGTTGTGAGTTAATGCTTAATTGTACTCTGTTTTTTTTTTTTTTTTTTTTGCTCACAGGAACTACTCGTGCTTGAAGAGAAAATGGGTACCGTGAGCACAGCGTTATCTGAAGAGGAATTGTCAAAATGCATCAAAACAGGCATATATGAATGTTCACTATCAGAGGACGGAAAAATGAGGCGTAGTGCTTGCACAGACGACAACAAATGCAGTATTTGTCAGGTGATTATCATATTTTTACATTTGCATAAACTTCATACAATGTTATACCCTTTCAAAAATCTTCCTACTTATCGCCCTGATGCCACATGGCAATCATCTATACCTTTACGAAAGGGCCCCACTATTACATCCTCATTTGAATGCTTAACATGTGGCATTTGGAGGGTAGATAGGAAGTTATAAACATTAAGCTATGGGACACATCTTATGTGAGATCATATGGTCTATGAATCCCTTTAATGTTATTGCTCGTATCAAAAATCATTTTTACTGGAAATGGATAAGTTTTTTAGAGGGTAAATTATTATTGTATTGTTTTTTTTTTTAATTTTTTGCAGGAGGAATTTGTGAGGGGAGATGAAGTGGGAAGGCTGGGATGCGGACATGGGTACCATACTCCGTGCATAAACCAGTGGTTGGGCCTCAAGAACTGGTGTCCCATTTGCAAGGCTTCACCAAAACCTTTATCCACAGATGCTTGATATTGGTACAAATCACATTTGATTTCCTTTTCTTTTATAGTCACATGTACATGAATACATAGGGATGTTGGTTTTTTGGCTTTTAGAACTTTATTATATGGTCTCAAATCTGAATGGTTCAGATTCAGATTGTTTGTCAAAACATTAGACTATTGATTCAATTCATATTACACTTTCATTCTTAACTAGTTTTGGTTCCATTTTGTTGTTCCCTTCATATGGAATAATGAGTTTCTTTTTATTATTTTATTGTCATATAAATTATCAATACAAGTCGTCGTAGAACATATGTCTACATATTAGTACTGCAATGTAAACATTTCTTTAGTGATATGAATAATGAGTACATCACCATGTAGAATATATGTTAGTACTGCAATGTAAACATGCTCTCGTATGTTTGATGTTTTTTTCTACTTCAAAATTATATAGAGTAGAGACAATTCGGTTATGATAGAACATACTTGAAGAAAGTGGTAATTTATATAGTGCAAGTCTACAATGAACACAAACACAAGTACAAGAATTAGAGGACCTTAAAACCAAAAAGACACCCAATTCGCCCACTCCAAATCTTTGATGTTGGACCTGCTCTTTAACCTTTTCTAGAATCCCAGGATGGAAATTTTAGCTCCTGAGAACGTCACTTTGTTTCGAGTTTTCCATATAGTAAAATGATGGATTGTACCAGTTTTTTCCTGATTCAGCTGTCTTGTATGTGGTTGCGAAGATTCAATAAGTATCTAGTTATAAATAGCTCAAAATCTATAGAGCACGCTGTCCTCTATGAGATTTCGGATGGGTTAAGAGGTCTCCATTGGATCATTGATTCACGACCTAACATATACTAGTCATCACCCCTTAATGAAGGTATAGTCGCAAGAAAGTAAGCTTATTCCTAAGACACTCCATGTATCGATGGGTTATTTCCAACCGCAAAATAAAGATGATACTTGGCGCTGGCTGGGTAAAAAGGGGGAACGATTTATGATCTCCTCGATGAAAGAGATCTTGTTTGTCGCCTCCAACCAGATCCCTTCGTGTGTGTTAGACCGGAGAAAACGGATTCCCAAAAAGTGACGATATTCGCTTGGAAAGGCCACAATCAAAATAGGATCTCTATGATGAAGGAGCTCGAAAACGAGTCTTCTGATTGCACGCTTTGCTCGGATGGGGAGGAGACATGCGAACACCTGCTGTCCGGTTGCGCCTTTGCCTCACACATTTGGTTGGCAATGTCCAATAGGTGCAAGATCTCCCCAGTTTTTGAGTTTTCGACATTGGATCTTTTCTGAGTGCATAAGAACCATAACCTTAACAAAACTAAAAGTGATATTCTGTATGGTATCATTCTTTCGGCTTGTTGGATTATCTGGAAGGCAAATAACGAGCGGGTCTTCTCTTTGGGTGTTTTGAACGTTGCTAAAGTGGTGGAAGATATCAAATTGTGTAGCTTTCTTTGGATTAAAAATAGACCGTTTTATAAGAATTTAACTGGTCGGATTGGGCCAAATGCCCGTTGTAATGTTATTTTGTATTGTTGGTTTCTAGCGCCTTGCTACTTGCTAGTTCTACTGAAAGTAACAGTTCAACAAAAAAGAGTTATACTAAAAGGGTGTTGCTATTTAACTATTACCCTATCATTAACTTACATGCTTTTTTTTCTAGTGAATGTAAATTTATTTAATTTTATTATTTTATAGTGTTATGGTTTTTATATTTGAATAAAAATATATCTTAATTTATATTGGTGTGTTCAACAAAACCCAAAAATATATTTGAGCATAAATTGTATGATTATGATTTACGAGTAAATTGGATACAGAAATGTACAGATACGATCAACTAAAAATAAAAAATATGCATTGTTTTCTTGGTTAAAAAATAATCATAAAATTTTGTTTTTTTTTTATTAATTAAAAATAACCAGTTAAATTTAAATTAGTGTGTATTCACCCATGTTGCAAGGCAGGATTCGGTCGATATTGGAAATGAAAAGGAGTGAGATATTATGTTCGAAACTTATAGGTTCTTTTTTTCTCGAGTAAACTGCCATTTTGGTCCTTGTGGTTTGGTCAATTTTGGCACTTTAGTTCAAAACTCAAACTTTTTGCATCTGGGTCCCTGTGGTTTCAGTTTTATTGTCATTTTTGTCCAAAAATGAAATCATGTCATATTTGTCTTATAAAATCCTATTATTTTGTCATTTTCCGTAGGGGCAAAATGATCATTTCTTTTTTATAAATAAATACCATATTTTATAAGAAAAATATGACCTGATTTGCCCCTGAGGAAAATGACAAAATTGCAGGATTTTATAAGACAAGTATGACCTGATTTCATTTTTGGACCAAAATGGCAATAAAACTGAAACCACAGGGACCCGGATGCAAAAGGTTTAAGTTTTGGACTAAAGTGGTAAAAGTAACCAAACCTCAGGGACCAAAATGGCAGTTTACTCTTTTTTTCTCTTTTAAATTTATATAAATGTTGTAAATCTTAAATGATCTATCTAAAAAGCTTTATTAAAGGAAGATAAATATACACAGAAACATGAATACGCGTGGATGAACTAACATATTTCTGAATATTCACAAACACAATTGATTGAACTTACAATTTGTTCATGTTTGTGCAAATACTCAGTTGAACGGGATTTATTGTTCATGCATGTTCATTTATTAAAGAGTGAATTTCAAGTTGTGTCCTTTATCTTTAGGCCACTTTGCAAGTTTTCTCCTTTATGTTTAAATTTGACGAGTTTTGTCCTTTATGTTTAAAAATCAAGCACGTTTTGTCCTTTATGCTTGACTTTTAAGGACAAAACGTGCTTGATTTTTTAAACATAAAGGACAAAACGTGTTTGATTTTTAAACATAAAGGGTAAAACGTGCTTGATTTTTAAACATAAAGGACAAAACTCGTCAAATTTAAACATAAAGGACAAAACTTGCAAAGTGGCCTAAAGATAAAGGACAAAACTTGAAATTCACTCTTTATTAAACAAACGAACGTAAATGAACCTTTCGCCGAGCAACTCTTGAAGGTACGTTGAATGTTTAGCTCGTATGTAGCCCTACATATGAAGACATGACTCTATGACTCTATGACATGACTCTATGTTTATCTATATGTATATGGATAAAATAAATTACATGAAGGCATAGAAGGAAAAAAACACCAAAAATTAAATTGCCTTTTGGTGTACTTAAATACTAATAGAAATGACTCTATGACTAATCCAATAAATTACATGCATCAACACCACATGATTTTTAAATGTATATATGGATGTAATAAATTACATGAAGGCGTATAAGAAAATAAACCTGAATGAAGTTGCCTTTTAGTTTACTTAAATCTAACTTGGAAAAAAAAAAATTAGAATTAGTGTTGATAAATTAAAAGAGAAATCTATTTGTGATTTAGAACTAACTATTTTTATATAAATATGTTTTAAGCCATCATCATTTGAGTATTTAATTTTAAACTTCAGGTTAAACCTCATTAAATTAAACCACATTTTAATTGGTCTATTATAGTTGCTTTTTGGTCAAAACTAGTTAATGTTGACGGGTACTACATTGATGGGAGTCATGGGACAATTAGACCATGGGGTGTGTTTTCCCTTCCCCATGTCCACATCACCGCCACATTACACTCCCCTTCCACCTTATTATCCTCTTCCAAAATGGGGTGTGGTTCCCCTTCTTCCCCATTCCTCCTTCCATTATTTAATATTTTTTACTTAATATGTTTTATTTTTAAACACATTTTTTATTTATCTAAAATGTATTTTATTTATAATAAATCCAAATATTTTTAACAAAAATTCAACTTTGCATAAAAATTCTTGAATATTACAACTAAAAAAACCACAAATTACACACTAAAAACATAAAATAAACCTACGAACACCACTCGTCATCAAAGTGATCGACACGGAAGTTATGTGAGAGGAAAAAAATTCTCGGCATTTTCCTCGTCCGATGAAGAACTCATGGCGATTTTTTTTAAAAGATTAAGATTAATGCGAGAGAAAAAAATATAAAAGATAGAGAGTGTGGTGATTTTTTTTTAAATATACTTGAATGGAAGAGAAGTAAATGTAAAAAATGAAGAGTGTTGTGAATTTTGGGGGTTAAACTGAGGGTTATATAGTGTTTAAAATAAAAATAGATTTTTAATAGAAATTAGCTGTTAAACAACGGTCTAATTTTTTAAATGTACGTCGGGATGAACGGGGTGATTTCCCCGATTGAACCGAAATCCCGTCGCCTTCTCGATCCTTCTTCCCGTTCCACATCTCTTGGTCTTATAAGTTATATTTAAACACCAACCATGTGAGTGCATGAGAAGCATTTCACCATCTCCCTCTACAAATATGGCATTGGCCAAGCTAAATAACGATCTCAATCAAGTGTAATATGTAGATACACTAGAGTACAAACACGACCATCTTCAACCTCTTCACCAACTTAGACGACCATACCACTTTCACTTTCTGGCTTCTTTCAATACATACTATGTGCTCGACTCTATGGCCACTCTACACATTATCACACATGAGTACTTTCTTCCAGTGGCAGATCCAGGATTTTATACTAATAAGTTTCTTTTGGTAAATTCTATTTAATTCTCATTATTTTTTTCTAAATTATATAAGGTTCTCACTGAAATTTTTTCATTTTTTCCAAATACACTGGTTCCTGAAAACCCACAAATGTAAGCTGGATCCGCCTCCGGCTTCTTCTAATCAACAACACCATTATGCTTGTATTATCTTCATTGCACCCTTTTTCAACACCATCCTTTTTTTGCCTTTCAAAAAGAAATATATGAAGGTTGACCGGTCCGATTTTGGTTAGATAACCGGTTGAACCGGCCTAGTTGGGCCGGGTTTGTTGCCTGCAAGTACTAAATCCTACCACTTCACTTTAACACCCACAAATGGCTTCTGTTCCCTCCTTATCCCTAACCTTCATCCCTCCATATGCTCAAGCTCGCACCAACAAACCCAGAAAACAACTCACACCCAGAAACCCTAACACAAAAAAGATCAAACCCATTACCACCCCACCTCTATCCTCCATTTCCGGTGGTCAAGCAACCACCTTTACTCGCTTACCCCCTAAAGATGACTTCTTTATCCCCTCTGATCAGTCTTCAGAAATCAAGCTTGCTGATTTGGCAGTACCAACCCATAAAGATAAGAAAGTTTCTGTTAATAAGATAGAGGATGCTGATTTAGAGTTGGATAGTGATGAGAGTGATTTGGAAAATGATGGGTTTGATTATGGGAAATTTGAGTTGTTTGAGGTGAATTCAGATGATGAGTTTGATGATGATGAAGAGTATATTGTAGATGAATTAGGGTTTGAAAATGAAAATGAACAAAAGGGTGATGAAGAAGAATTAGAATTAGGATTGGGATTTGAGTTGGAAGATGTGAGGGAGAAGGAGAAAGGGGTGCCTGCAGTGATGAGATGTTTCGATAGGGCGAAAATCTACGTTCGATCAGGGGACGGTGGGAACGGTGTGGTGGCGTTTCGGCGTGAGAAGTTTGTGCCGTTGGGTGGACCGTCGGGCGGTGACGGCGGGAGAGGGGGGAATGTGTATTTGGAAGTTGATAGTTCTATGAATTCTTTGTTGCCTTTTAGGAATAGTATTCATTTTCGGGCTGGGAGGGGGGATCATGGGCAGGGGAGTAAGATGAACGGGGCGAAAGGGGAGGATGTTGTTGTGAAAGTGCCGCCCGGGACGGTGGTTAGGGCGGCTGGAAAAGATGGGGTTCCTGGTGATGTGTTGTTGGAGTTGTTACATGTAGGTGATAGGGCTTTGTTGTTGCCTGGTGGTAGAGGTGGAAGGGGTAACGCTTCGTTTAAATCGGGAACGAATAAGGTGCCGAGAATTGCGGAGAATGGTGAAGAAGGTCCTGAAATGTGAGTTCATTTTGTTGCATTTTCAGCGTTTCCGTTCTTATATACATTGTTGATAGGGCTGCAAATGAACCGAATGAACACGCACAAGCCTTGTTCCGTTGTTCGTGTTTGTTTGTTTGTTAAGGAAATATATGCGTTCACGAACTGTTCATGAACACTTAACGAACGGGATTTTATGTTCGTGTTCGTTTGTTAATGAAATGAACGTTTGTGTTTGTTTGTTAATATTAGGTAACGAACACACACTAATGTTCATGAACAAAATATAGAATACATTGATACTTAAAAAATATTATATTTGTCAAGATTGAAGTATTTAAATAAAATATAGAAATTTAAAAGCACTAATAAACTATCGAACACGTTACTGAATGTTCACGAACATAAATGAACGAATGTGGCCTCTGTTCATGTTCATTCATTTAAAGTAAACAAACGGGATTTCTTGTTCGTGTTCGTTCATTTATTAAACGAACGAATACAAACGAACTTCCCGCCTAACGGTTCACAAACTGTTCGCCAAACGTTCGGTTTGTTTGCAGACTTAATTGTCAATTACGGGGTGTTTGGGTGTGCATTATTGAAAGTAACATATAACAATGAATAGAACCCGTTATCTTACTCACGAATCCCGTCGGTACCCCACTAACTAATGGGATTTGTAAAACACATCTTTTTAAGACGGAATGCCAGTGGAAGCTGGATTTGAACCTTAATGATCATTTGTGATTGGTGTTTATGATCAGGTGGTTGGAATTAGAGCTTAAATTAGTTGCAGATATTGGAATAGTGGGAGCTCCAAACGCGGGAAAAAGCACATTCCTAAGTGTTATCAGTGCTGCTCAACCAAACATTGCAAATTACCCTTTTACCACATTGCTTCCGAATCTGGGTGTGGTATCATTTGATTACGATGCAACTATAGTTGTAGCCGATCTTCCAGGTTTACTTGAAGGTGCACACAGAGGTTTTGGTTTGGGCCATGAGTTTCTTAGGCATACCGAAAGATGTTCGGCTCTGGTATACCTCTTTTCTATATTTATTTTACATTTTTGTTTCACTTTCTAGGTGTTTATTTCTAAAATTTTGAGAATTATGGCTGAAATGATTGCACTTGGGCTTTTATACCCCCGCAAGTCTTTAACGTGTGTTACTTTACTATGTGTTCCTTTCTGCTTCTCAACCTGAAACGTTTATTTGATTACCATTGTGTCTATTACATCTTAATAAAAGTGCTGCAGAGAATACTGATTTTTTTACTAACATAGAGGCGGCGGTTTTGATCCATTTTGTTTTAAATGGGTCGATTTGGGTTATGTTTTATCCCAAACTGGTGGGTCAAATAAAAAAGTTTTGATGAAAATGAATGGGTCAAATGAGTCGGGTGAGTTAAGTGGGTTGAAAATCACCCAAATCGTATTTTTAAAGCATACAACCTGCAATTTACTTTAGGAAAAATTACAAGTTTTGTTCTTTATCTTTATACCACTTTTCAGGCGGTGTCCTTTTTAACGAATGTTGACAGGCGGTGTCCTTTACTAGGTATTTTGTTGCAAGTTTAGTCCTTTACACCCAACCTAGTTAAAAAACCCTGTTAATTGTTGACAGGCGGTGTCCTTTACTAGGTATTTTGTTGCATGTTTAGTCCTTTACCTAGGTATTTTGTTGCAAGTTTAGTCCTTTACATCCAACAATTAACAGGGTTAGGTGTAAAGGACTAAACTTGCAATAAAATACATAGTAAAGGACACCGTCTGTCAACATTCGTTAAAAAGGACACCGCCTGAAAAGTGGTATAAAGATAAAGGACAAAACTTGTAATTTTTCCTTTACTTTATAAAGTATACTATATTGAAAACATTAATTATTTATAAAAATTGTAATAAGAAAGTGTTTTAACCCGTGACCCGCCATCCTGTTTCGCTACCTCTAATATCTGGTTAATTATTTCAAAAGCTTTTCTGTTTGATGCATTTTAAGATACTATTGCGAATTAATAATTTTATCATAAAAATGGAGGCTTAGGTACACATTGTTGATGGCTCATCTCAACAACCGGAGTATGAATACGACGCAGTTCGACTTGAACTGGAAATGTTCAGTCCTGAAATTGCTGAAAAACCATATATAGTTGCATACAACAAAATGGATCTCCCTGATGCATATGAAAGATGGGAATCATTCCGGAAACACCTTCAGTCGCGTGGGATTGTACCTTTTTGCATCAGTGCAATAAATAGACAAGGGACTAGAGAATTAATTACTGCTGCTTATGAGCTTATACGCCAACAAGTTGAAGATAAAAAAGAAGATGGTAAGCAATTTTTTATATCTTTTAGCTTAAATTCATAAGCATTTGATGTTTTTCTTTTATGTATATTGATGATTTTTGTCTTGTGTAGGTTGGAGAGATCCGGTGCATTTTAGTCATGTGGCCGAAATGGTGAAAAAGCAACGAACGGCTCCCATAAATGAATTTGAGATCTCTTATGATAGTAGCTCCAATACATGGCATATTGAAGGCGCGGGTTTGCAACGATTTGTTCAAATGACTAATTGGAGGTAAGTTTATTCTAATTGTATTTTACTTTGCTTGTTTTTTGGTTAATGTTGTGAATCGTAATGATACTTAAATTAAATTTACTTGTTCTGCAATAGATATATGGATTCTGATAGAAGGTTTCAGCATGTGCTAGAGGCATGTGGTGTTAACAAGTCGTTAATTAAGCGTGGTGTGAAGGAAGGTGACACAGTCATCATTGGTGAGGTATGGTCAACCAACCCGTTTTGACCCGCTCCCTGTTGTTTTGTGTTTGAATACATTTAAAGACTTGTGCTAATTAATATGTTTTTTTGTTTATGCTAGATGGAGATGGTATGGCATAATTCTCCAAACAGTTCTGGCCCTAACAGGAAGATCTCAACAGATTCTGTGAAGTGGGCTGATTGGAAACAATAAACCATATTATTCTAGTCAAAGAAAGGTGCTGGTTATTTTATGAAGGTGTGCATTTTCCAGCCACTTGCGCAACTTTTATATATTTTAATATCGCGAGTAAAATCGGCTTTGGATAACCAGTTTTGTACTAGTCATAACAAAACTAAAACTGATTATCCAAGGGTAGTGTTACCTTCTTTTACCACTTTTAAACAAAGTATTTAAGTGACTTCCATTCCCATTCCACAAAACATCTCTATACTTTGCAAAA
Organism: Helianthus annuus; assembly: GCF_002127325.2. NCBI lineage: Eukaryota > Viridiplantae > Streptophyta > Magnoliopsida > Asterales > Asteraceae > Helianthus > Helianthus annuus. The sequence continues at coordinate 147,730,801 of NC_035435.2, forward strand.
ATGACCTTTTTGTTCCTTTTTCCATTCTTTAACATATGTTTGTAACAACTGTTTCCATATCATATGATAACTTTCAAAATGCATATCCAATCACCCATTTATTACTCTATAGTATGATTATGATGTTAGGCTTTCACTAGCGTAAAATGTGTTTTGACGGTTATCACTTTGCTAAACCTAAGGATTTGTACACACTTGTGTGCAGTGGATGACATGTATTGGAGTTGCAGTAAGTACTGGATATATACGTCTCATTGGGCCATGTGACAAACAGCCGTAGACGGTTGGGCTTGAATGTCGGATCCGAATCTCATCATATGGAACCCCAAGTTGGAACTCAACAGTTTTTCCTAATTTTTTCAATTTCAAATTATTTTTATGTTGTAAAACATGGGATATTTGAATGCATTAATTTACGCCTTTGTTTAGGTAGTCAAATTAATTCCTGGGGTGCTTTAGGCTTGACTTGCCTGATTTATATTTATCCTATAAAGAGAGATGTATGTAATAGTTGAACATTAGATATTTTATCAATTTTCTTTCAGGGTGCTTTTACAGTTGTGCCTCCACTAAACGTCTCATGGTCGGACACACATACATATATAATCGATCCTCATTATCGTGTCATTAAAGATATAAGTTTTGCAATCTATGCCTAATGTTTTGTTAAACGATGTTGTAATCCTCAGTTGTTCTTGTTTGTTTGCCCCATCATAATGCTAAGAGACTAAAGTTAAGCAAGAAATCTACATACCATTTTGAACAGTACCAAATATGATTTGAGGTACAAAAATCATGGTTGACCAGCACACATATCTTGAAAGAACAGGGACAAATCGCCATTGATGGCATCGAAAGCTACCATCTTCTCCACAGCATTCTGTCATTTGATTCATATCGCTAGAGTTAATATGGAGCAAGCAAGCAGATAAACACAACTGGAATGCGAATATATAATCTTTATGAATATGGCACCTTATATTGCTGATCTTGAGCTGTTATCTTTTCATCACATGCTCGATCGATATGTATACCTTTAGTGGTAGCATCCAATATAAACGCCGCTCTCTTAATTACTTCTTGAGGAACACCTACAAGATTGTATGATATCGCAAGCCCGATAAAAAGAAGAAATGGAATGACCTTGTACAATAATTATTTCCCTCTAAACCAAAATTCACACGTTTTCCTTCGGTTGGGGGAACAAGAATTTTTTTGTTAGGGTCACAACAGATACCTTTTTGCATTTGCTTCTAGTACTCTACCATGACAATTATTTCCCTCTACTTCTGCCAGGTAGGGGGTAAATGAGCCGAGCTCTGGATCTCACGAGTTGGGCTCGAGCTTGGGTCGTTTATTTTTCATGAATTATTTTATTAATTTGTTTACATACAGTTATAATTATAACTTTATAACATATCATATATTCTTTAGCTGTTTTTATTACAAAAATATAATAATAATAATAATAATAATAATAATAATAATAATAATAATAATAATAACTATTATGTAAATATATAACAAATTATAACTCTTGCAAGCCTACTCGAGTACGATAAGTGAAGCTTGGGCACATTTATTAAACAAGCTTATTTTCAGGCTTGAGGTATGGCTCGAGCTCGTTTATGCTCGGGGCTCTATTCAAGCTTTTAGGCTTTTAACAAGCAGATGTCGATAGCTTGTGAGCGCTTTGGCTCGTTTCGACCCCTAAGTACAGGTTCTATTTCTATCAAAGTATGAATTCCTTACATTCTTAATATACTAAGAGTATTTGGGCAATATATCGTAGTAATTGGTAAAATGATATCCGAGGGTATAAAATTTACTCGGCGTCTTTTATTTTAATGTAGCATGGTTGAAACATACCGGCAAGTAGAGCACAATGAAGTCCTGAAACAAGAATTAAAGTGAGTGACAAAAACGAAGATATAAAAACCGAGATACAAGTGAAAATCAAATATTAACTCACCATAACTAAGAAGTGTATGTCCAGGAACCAGCCTAACATATACAAGAAGTCAGATTAACTGCACATGCTAATAAGGTAAGTTTTAAAGCGTTGATGATTTACCTATATAGAAATACAATTTCCTCGAGGGCTTCATTACTGTTGTCAGGTCTTAGCACACTCATGGTGTAGTATTTGACTTTATCTGACTGGTGTTTATCAATGATTAGAAACATTAAACCGTCACACATGGATATGATCAAGAAACCATGGTTGTAAAAATCACGACTAGTCTCCGATTAATCACTAATCGGAGGTTCACCGATTAATGGCCGATTTATCGCTAGGCGGTCAATGGCGGTCCTATTCTGGCCAAATTTTGGCCAAACGCTGGCCAAATTTCGACCAAACCTTATAAATTCCTTCCAAATACTTTAAAAAAATGGTCAATAAGAGGTTAAAACATGTCTACTTTAAAAAAAACTACATATAAAAGTGTGTGTATATATGTAACTAAAAATTACATATAAAAATCTCAATCCGATTAATCCCTGTTAATCCCGATTAATCGCTAGTCGGTACCCCACCGCCCGACTAGCGCCTAGCGATTCTTACAACACTGCAAGAAACTATATATCTTTCAAAGTTATTGTATTGCATACCTGAGATAAATGACTATCAACAAATATCTGGGTCAAGTGAGTGCAAATTAGAACCTGCAGCATAAGTGCATGAGTACAACTAGGAAACAGTCTCATATGATAAATGAGTGACATTTAAAGAGCAACAAACCTTCGGAGGAGCATACATCGAGATAAAATGATCAATAGTTCCACCAAGCAGACCGATACCATCTAGAAAAATATGAGCATGATTAGTGTACAATACAAAATCGATTAAACATGGAAAATTAATGACTAACCTTCAGTAAGAGTTCCCTTGCCAAATTCGTCTAGTAAACATAATGACCGAGAAGTAGCATGCCTTTGAAGTTTTTAACATCAGTATAGACTTCCAAAAAAAAATTGATTGGATGGTGAGATCTCATTCAGTTTACATAAAAGAGATACCTTAGCATCATTCCAACTTGGTGCAAATCAATCATGAATGTGGATTGTTCCGCAGTCATAAGCTTGCTTCCCATGGCACAGAAAATTCTATCATTTGCCATTTATGGTAGTCAGTCTTCTATTAGTAAACTCATTTCAAGATTATTATAATCGCATATAAAATAAAAAGGATTAAAAAAACCCAACCTATCAGTTAAGCCCACTTTCGCAGCATCTGCTGGAACAAAACTTCCAATGTGGGCAAGAAAAACTATTAATGCTACCTGTATTTTAATTTTTAATGACAATGTGATTGTTGAATTAGAAAAAATCAACCATGATAACTTTTGATTTTCCGTGACCGTTGAACACGGGCTTCATAGGACTCTACGTGAAAGTTTATATGAAACAAATGAAAATAGAAACATATGCTATATAGATATAACCTGCTTTATATATATGCTTTTTCCTGAATAATTAGGTCCTGTAATTATATGAACGTTCCCTGAAAAATGAAATATGAAAAAAATCATAAATGAAACGTTATGATGTAATAAATGATATCTAAATCCAAATAAACTAAGAAACAATACCATGATCAATAATCTTTGTATCATTAGGAATAAAAGTGTCAACTGTCATTTCCTGCAAAACATGTCTAGAACCAGCTATCTGTTACTCTCTACTTAAATGCATATGAATTCACTTAAGCAGTCCATTATGAAAAGGGCGGCTTGAAGAATATCATATTTGTATTTTTGAAGAGGAAAAAAAGTATAAATACAAAGTTCTGACCTTCCGTTACGAATATCAAGCACAGCTTCAGCAGTCAGTATGGGCCTTACGTAATTGTTTTGACGAGCAACCAATGCCAATGACAAAAAGCTACACAGCCATGAGCAATTATAGTCAGGAACATACAAAATATCATGTTACAGAATCCTTCTATGGAAATGAAGAAAAAATGAAATAAACAAATTAAGAATGTATCTAACCAGTCAAGTTCTGCTGCAAAATTGATTCCCTTGAGCAGATGCATCGAGAACTTGAGAATATGTGACACCAAGTCCCTTGTGATAGCTCTCTCCATGTCTTGATAGGATCGGGTAAATAGAAAAAGGAAATGAGAATTTTTTAATTAAAACATATATAAGCAAGAAGAGTCAACTTAATTCCAAAAGTCGCAGCATATATAGTATATTTGTGTGCAGAAAAAGGAATTTCTGAATGAAAATTTCAATGAATTTTTACACTCATTTCACTGGTTTCAAGCATCTGTTTCTAATTTTCATTAAAAAAAATACGAGAAAGGAACATGATCCTTTTTTTATTACCTAGAATTTTATGATATATGTCTCCTAAAAGGCTGTCCAGTTCTCTTGTCTTTGCATTGCGGTAATAGAACCTCTTAACATCACCATCTTCATCAGAGAACTAGGAACAGAACATGCGTTTTCTAAATTAGGATCCGAAAAAAGCGTTTCGGGAGCAGGACATGCTTAAAATAACCCAGCTTACAGCAAATTCATAGTCTTGAAGTTCCTCTAAAATGCGTTCATCTAGCTTTTCTTCAAAGATGCACATCAGATATCCTATTTTGAAACATTAATCGAAAGTAAGAGCATAAAAGACGTCTTCAATTTCAACATTTAAGAAACAATAGCTCAACTTGTTTGAAAAGCTATCAGTCCACTCAATTCCAGATTTTATATGATCCTTGCAACAGTTTCTAAAAGATCAATTTTCAGGTATTAATGTAAAATACATAATTTCACTAAAACTAAAAGAAATTTAACGTACCTATTTCAATAGATAGCAGTTCACTCAACTACAAAACTTGATTAAAATTTACTAAAATTTATATAAAAAAGTAATAATTTAAGTATTAAGATTATCAGTAAGATAATGAATAAATTAAAATAACATATTTCTTTTATAAAATCTTAACTAGGGTTTGGAGGGGTGCGCCAGGCCAAGGCAATAGTGCAACACCAAGGCGACGCGTAAAGGCCCCAATAGCAAGCTATTGAGATGGGCCTTTCCCCATAAAAAATTAGATTAATATCGAGTGGGCCGATGGCCCACGTATCAGATATTAAACTGATAAGAACAGATACTACACTTGATCTTAGCCAAAAGGCCGAGAAAGGTATGCTTTCTCCATTCCTGGGCCGCTCATTATATAGGCACAGCCTTCAGCTGCTATTGTTCATAGAGTCGATGTGGGACTGTGAGTTAATTTTTCCCTTTCGTTGTCATCTCTTAAAATTCATACCTTAAGTAATGCATATTATTATTTAGTATAACTAGCCTTTAAAGATCAAAAAGTACCACTGATTAATGTCTCATAAACAGTAAAAGATCAAACACGGTAAAAAATGTAGCATACCTATCTGATTTATATAAATAACTTGTGGAAGCAGTTTGTCTCTAGACATGTAAGGAAGACGTGCAAGTTCCAATGATGACACCTGTTGAGCAGTGGTATAATCAGATTAGCACAATAGATACCCAAAGTTACTTGATAATTTTGTTTAATGTTCCAATGCTGCCTCAATTAGGAACATTTGTATAACCAGAAAACAATTTGTAATGTGAATTAATAGCACCTCTTCCAAAAATTCTGGTAATTCTTCATATATTTGCCTCAGTTCATCCAGCTGCATTTAAATACGAAAAGAAGTTTTGTCAAGAGAATGGAAATACACATAAAGAAGTAAACGGGTAGTTAAGAAAGCCACTGATAACGTCCTAAACCTCGTCACAAAAACCATCTTTCACAGTTGTCTCATAGCCTTTGTCTTTACTTCTGTTTACATCAACAACACCAATTACCTATAAATATAACACGAAATCAGAAAATAACTGTTACACTCAACCGGGAATCATTTATCCACATTACTTAACATTAAGCTAGAACTTAGAGGAGGAAGAAACAGATATCTTTCTAACCAGTTCATATACATAAGCTAAATCCATTGATATGCATGAAGCAGCCTGTCATAACCCAAAAACTGGTTAATAACCTGTCAATTAAAGCGACAGTATGGTAAAAATGACAATATACTGCAGGGATACCATGCTTGGGAAAATTAATTAATACCTTCTCAACAATATTTACACTGAAATAGTTAGCTTGCTCCTGAAGATTTTCAGAAATTCCTAGTTCAAATATTTTGTTGATATGCAGCAGTGCAGAAAGGCTCTACAAGATAAAAGCATACATGGTTATAGAAAAGTTGTTAATAAAGCCATATAATGTATAGGCATGCATCACAAGTTGTCATCTAATATTCATGTCAATAATCAACAACTACAACAGATGCATAAATGCAAACCAGTTGTTAATATCATTCATACACTGAAGATAGTTAACATGAGTTCCTGACTGCAGAAGCAGATTTTAACATAATAAGGTGTTTCGGCCCAAAAACATAGGATATAGTTTGATCGCTATGCACTATTCAGTTAAATGAGTACTACTAAGTGGAACTTCAACAGAAGGATGGAACAAAGAGCAAAGATTACCTTTAGAAACGCAGTCCAATCACCACAGGTGCATACTGAACTTGGGGAATTGAATTTCTTCCATGACAAAGAAATGAAAACGATGAAGAGAAACTTATACATGATAAAGATATAGAAATAATAATTCTTATGCAGTTATAGTATATTAATAGACTTGACACTAGCTATAATGATCAAACAGAAAAAGAAGTGTTGCACCTTCAGTATGTGGGGAACATCCTTGACAGATTTCAGTGTATCACGTAAAGAAGTTAAAAGTTCTTCAGATGAAACAAAGAACGATATCTGAATCTATTAAAGGAAACAAGTCACAACTGTTTTTGTGGATATGGAATAAAGCACAGAACATTGAGTATTAGTCATCCTTAAACTTCAATATATTATACAAAAGATAGGATACAACATTAAGACGACTGTTCAAGTTGTCAAGGTCTAGTATGGGCCTGAGAAACCATGTCCTGGTACCGAAAACAACAATCATTCAACACCAACAGTACGGACTTGTAGGTAAAGTTTTATAATTACTGAAATTAACATGGAAATCAATGTTTACCTTAAAAGACGTTTACCCATGGGTGTGACACACTAAAATAGAAAAGATCGATCAGATAATAAATTTAAAGGAAAAGCAGACTTAAAAGAAGAATGCATTTTCCACACCTTATTCATCATGCCAAATACAGAAAACCTGCAAATAAACAAATATTATTACTTACTTTTGAGACATAAAAAACAGAATTAGGAAAAAAAAAATTACCCTTCTTTTGCTCTACCAATTCCCATGTGGCTTGGATGTTTGTCGGTTTGGAATATCTGCAATGCCTCGTGAGCAGCAGAGTCAACTTTAAGGAATTTGTTTCTGCATTTAAGATGGGAAAACTATAGCAGGAACCAGTAGATTCTAGTATGAATAAAGAAAAGATTATGATAAGATACAATGAAATTTGCATGACAGAATTGATTGCAATTGATACACTCCCACACTCATTTTGTTCAATGGTGTCCACGACTCTTTCGGTTTCCAATATGGCAAGAAGACCCCCACTAGCACGAACTTGCACTTCACTCTCAATGTCCATCATAGAACTTAGCTACAGTTTAATAAAAGTAAAATGATGACTCAGATCATGACACAACCATGTGATTTCATCGGCCTATCATAGAAATTAAATACATAAAGAAGACATGGTATGGGCTGATATCATTTATGATTAAGAAATGCATCAAACCAACAATGAACCTATGGAGGAGGGGAACTTGGTAAAATGATGTGATAACTTACAAAGCAGATTCTTTCTTTGACGTTTAACCCATCATCCATTCCAGTTACCCGAAGATATACTAATCTGTGTTAATATAATAAGAGAGATAATATCAACAAAGGTATTAAGAAGAAAGATTAGAGTATGTCTACATCATTAGGCAAAATGAAAAGATGCAACTGAAAAGACTGTAATCAAATTAACTCCTTTGCCTCTATTATCTAAGAACAGTCAACTATCTTACTCACTAAAATCTGTATAGTTCAACTTAAACAACAAAAGCTATATAGACAGATTATAAGGAAACGTTGGCTATATGACAAATATAAGTCAAGAAAGTATTTACTAATACCCATGAACTGTTTATTATCGAATCCATATGTTTATATTTGCTAAAAGGTAGACAGAATTATTAACCATTTACTTGACAAGTTTGTTTGTCCAACCCTCAAAAGCAGTTATCATTAACTATAAATTTTGGCGGCAACCAAATAGCAGGTGGAATTGTATAATTTAAGACCTTCTCAGTGTATACTACACCTGTGCCATGCTTGTTCATAACTAAATACTGAACTCTTCATAAGCTTCACCGTATGCGCCTCACTTGCACCATCTGTATTACTGACAGGAGTAAATACAGACTTCACAAGCTCAATGTGCATAAAGACTACAAGGAAACTATGATATTACCATTCTGTTGTAAAGCAGCTAAGAGAGATTCTTCACTCTTGGTACTTGTGTATATGATCAACGGCTTAACCTGATACTTGACTGAGACATTATAAAAAACTATGATATTAACATTTTGCTGTTTAAACTGAAGTAAGTTACCTACAGTTAGATATTGATCCATTGTGTGGAAAGAGGTAATAAAATTAACACTGAAAAGGGGAAGGGCGATCAAATCCTCCCAATATCGGGAAATAAAAATCGAAATCTTATTGATTAGCTAACAAAATTGGCTCCAATTCGGATAAAATATCGTATCTAAGAGAACAAGCAAAAGTATCTTTTACCCATATCAATTAGAGGAAAATCTGCAGTACCGTCTTCCCAAAGTTCCAGCACATGGAGTTCACGTGTAAGACTATCATAATAGGAAATTCCAACTCTGAAAACATAATTTGCATAATAAGTTAACTGCAGGATATTGTAAAATTCAAGAATAATATGTAAACTTCAATTCAATGATAATGACAAACTGAAATTTCATCAAGATGGTAGTCTTAGCATTTGGAGCACATTATGCTAATTATTAACCTAGAATGGCTGGATTACAATGCATACCATCACAATAGAATTAACGAATATTGAGGTGTGTTCACCTAAATAGCTTACCTATGACCATGCATGAGGCATGCCATGTAGACCTGCATGGAAAAGCCATGTTAGTGTCAAACAAGCACAAGCATAATATTGAATTATCAAATGTTGGTACAAACAAAATAACACTCAGGAAGCACATTATATTGTTTTTTTGGCGGGAATTCATGAAATAAACAGCATTAATTTGATGATTTTAACTATTTTTTTTTTTGAACGACAAATTTGGATCACTGACGAACCTGTGGAGTATAACTTTTCATTAGTTAATATAACTTTGTTTTTATCATTTTATTAATCCGAAAGTTAGTTAAAAATGTGGAGTAGTACCTATCCACGTGGCAATGCCTAATTTGACCATTTTTTAAAAGGCCTTATTGGCTTATTAAGATATCATTCTATTACTCCTTGTTCTCTCATCTTCTTCTTTTACTGATCGCTCACTTAATAGTTTATTCTACTGAATTATCGATGATAACAATAATCTGCAGTTGACCAGAGATCGATTTGCAATAGTTCATCCAAATTTATATAGACATAGAATATGAAATCACAACGCACAATAAATCAAATATCAGCAGGAAGAACGCCTAATTGAGATATCACCAAACGATAACATGAAAAAAGGAACAGCGAAAAATTAGGTCACATAAAATGCAAATGCATGTAAGAAACGAACTGATCGAGTGAATATTATACAGATTACGAGTGATAACTACTCGAAAACATACCTGATGCACGGATTCTGTTTCGTCGACCTCCTCCTCCATGGCGCCAAGCGATCGCGCGTGTGTGTGTGTGTGTGAGAGAGAGAGAGAGAGAGAGAGAGTTGTGTGTGTGTGTGTGTTTGGGATGGAGTGGTATAGCGATTTATACTTGCAACCCACCCACGTTAACCACTGTAGTACCGTTGGGTTTAAACAAGAAGGAAATGTGAGTCGGTACTTTTTTTAATGGAAAAACTAAAAAGTAACCATTAACCACATTCTTTTTTAAAAATAGTCATCTTATGCATCTTATGTGTCTTTCTAGCGACCTTTTAATGCGTCTTTGAAGCGAAGTCATTTAAACCCAATAAAAAATGAACATGTGACGTGGAAGACGCATGGGAGAAGTCTCAGATAGATGGGAGAAGTACCAGACACATGGGAAAGACCTTCAAAGACGCATCCCTGAAACCCCAAAAAAAACATGTGGTATGAAAGATGCATGGGAGAAGTCCTAGACGCACGCATGGGAAAGACATTCAAAGATGCATCCCGTGCTTGAAAGACGCATCCCATATGTCGGACGCTTCAGCTCCCGAAAGACTTTCAAAGGCGCATCCCATGTTTGAATGGTCGCTCCAAAAAACGCATAAGAAGACTAGTTTTAAAAGAAGGTGTGGTCAATAACTAGTTTTGTAATTTTCTCTTTTTTAAAATATCAGGTGCTGCTGCAAAGTTACACCATTTGTATTGAGTTTGTTATGTATATTTATTAGTGTTAATGTTAATAAAACTAGAAATTATAGATATAGTTCAGATTATGTAAGAAATTGTTGATTATTTAAGTTAGGTCATTCAAATAATATACTTTTTAGAAAACAAGTATTTATAAATAGTTATTTAATGCTGCTTTTGAAGTTGTTAAGTTTGCTAGAAATCTTATGTTTTAAAAAGTATTTGTTTGAAATTTGAGGGATAACATTTTAACCGTTGATTTTTAGCCAAAGTTATTGTTTTATAAGGTAAATCATTAATTACACAATGTTTTTAACCTAAGTTTTTAATCACACGTTAAAATAACCTTTTTATCTATTATAATAATGCCTTAAATCTTAACAAAAGTTCTTCATCTCTTCCTCTTCAAACATCTCACCCTTTATTGTAAGTCACCTCTTGTCCTGAGAAATAGCGTAACTACAACAATTGTTACCGCTCCAACATAACCATGGAGGGATAATAGACTCATTGCCAAACACCCTTATAAATTCTATATGTGATTAAATTATGTTCTTAAATTTAGGGTCGCATGTGATGTGTGTTTAGGGTGGGGGTATGATGTGCGGGGAGTTAAGCGGGGAGGAGGAGTCACCGCGCGGTGACCATACCCTAGTGTTGATGTTTTTCGGTGAGTAGGAGAGAGGTTACCAAAAACGGTGATCAATCACCGAATGTGATTGAAGAGTGATGGAGGAGAGAGAGAAATGAGAGAACAACCATTCAAAAGTGAGAATCACTCAAACACCCTAGAGTGATTAACCATAGGGGTGGCAATCGTGTCGGGTTGATGGGTTGGCGGGTTACGGGTTGGCGGGTTGGTGGGTTGAAATGTTCAACCCGAACCCGACCCGTATTATTATTCGGGTCAAAGATTTCAACCCTAACCCGACCAATATTAATTCGGATCAACCCGAACCCGACCCGTTTAACCCATATTTTTAAATGAGTGATATAAGTTGACGATTTATAAACGAGTTGTTCGGTTTTAAGCGGGTTATCGATAACATGTTTCATGATGAGTATGGGTGTGATAAATAAATAATATAATGTGTCAAAATTAACATTATTATAACTAACCATGTAAATTAGAAACCGAAAAAACAAAAACAAAAACAAAAATATAAAAGATTTTTTATCTAAATAATTAAACGGGTTAATGGGTCAACCCGTTTTTATACGGGTCAACCCGAACCCGACCCGTTTTTAATACGGGTCAACTCGAACCCGACCCGTTTTTTAAACGGGTCGTGTTAGTCGACCCAAACCTGTTTTTTTCGTGTCGGGTTCGGGTCGGGTTAACGGGTCGTGTCAAGAATTGCTGCCCCTAATTAACCATACCTAGTGATTAAGTGCAAAATGAGGAGTGGAATGGAGAGTTGACATGACATAATATTATTGGGTAGGATTTCACTCAATCACCCTAGAGTGATTAACCATACCCTCCACCCTTATGTTTAAGCTTTTTGCAAAGTTGTGTGTGTGCGCATTTAATTCAGCATTGGAACTCAATTTTGGAGTTGATTGTGTATGAAACCCATATTTATACAGGTGTATTTGATTTACGGTTGAAACCTAATTCTCTATGTATGTGTGCACCAATTGACAATGTGTATGTGCATTTTACGTATTCATGTTAAACCTCATATTTGTAGCTTGTGGGGGTTGTTTGTTATACTAATTTATCTATTTATTGATTCAAGAAAGATAGCTTTTTGATGAGCTTAGGTTATGGCTTGAAGCTTGAAATCTTGATTGAAATAAAGGATTTTGACTAAAGAGATAGGTGTTCGGATTTTGTTGGATATTTGATTGGTTGAAGTTGCAAGTGATAATGATGTTGGCGTTTTACTAGGCAAATAAGTTTGGGTGAGTACGAGTCGCTTTGTTTATTGCCTTAAATCAAACAATAATCAAACACTTCGGTTATAAAAAACAATAGCTGATTGATTTTAGAAAAATTGATTGCCACTCTTCAAATGGTGGTTCAATATTCTTTAGTCAACATTCGATTGAAGGTTTTACCTTGTTGAGAAAATTTGTTGTTTTTCTCTTGAGCGATGATTCTAATTCTCAGTATATATTTAGATTATTTTAACATAACATACCTTATTAAATTATATGTTAATAGTGTTTGAATCATCTTGTGTGTGATATATTTCTCCGCCTCTGTCATTAAATGTACTTAAAAGGTAAAAACAAGATTTTGGGTTGATACAAGATCAAGTGTGATATGAAGCAAGACTAGAATTATTTAAAACATTCAAGCAATAAAAAAACATGGTGAACTCGTATCGGACACATATTCAACTATGAATATTACCTTAAAAAAAATTTCCAACTAATTAGTAGTTTTTTTAGAGTATAATATTTCATTCCAATCATTAGGGCAAATTACATAAGAATAGTAGGTAGAGGAGCAACAAACTGCATCGTTATCCCATGGTTAACAAAATAAATTAACCACGCCATGGTTATAGCCATTTTCCTCATGTCGGTTTAATCGATTTTTTTCTACTATAAGCTACAATGATACCACTATCTACAAAAGAAAAAGAAGCATAAAGTGGTAGTTGGTAAAACCATTCAGAAAATAGCTTGCGGGTTAAATCCTTGAATCAATGAGGAAGTCACCATGCCCATGAAGTGATATCTTGAATATTGTTGGTGAAATCTTCGTCTTAGAGTATGTGTAATGGGGTGGTATATTACTCACAAATGAACCATAGCGCCCCATGGCGCTCATGTACACCAAAACAGGGGGCGCTATGGGTTTAAGATTTTGAGTCCCCTAGCGGCGTGAAGGAAGAAAGATTCAAAGCCCCACTCACATACATATATATACATACATATATACAAAGCCCCATACATATATAACCTCCACTACACCCTCTTGTGATATAAAGCCCCATAAAGGCCCTCTCTTACGCGTTTCGCTACTTGTCACATAACGCCCCACAAAGGGCTTTATGACTACATATGTTCTTAGTATGGATTAAAGGTGGTAAAATGGGTGGATACCAACACATATATTAACAACTAATAGATCCGTAAATGAATTAGATCATGTATATGGGGACTTGCTATATTTAGAGGGTGTTTGGGATTACGTTTTGAATTGATTATTTGATTATTGCGTTTGTAAAACATAAATAATCTAAAAAAGTGTTTGGATGAAAAAGTGATTATCTGCCTCCAAAACGCAGTTTTGGAGAAGCATGTACCTACATGCTTTTTCAAAACGCAGTTTTAAAAACGCAAAATCTATTTTGAAAACGCATAATCTATTTTGAAAATGCAACGCCAAACACCCCCTTATTTGTTTAGCTATAACTAAACAAAATAACAATTGTTTTAGCTATAAGTTTTAACCAAACAAACAAGGTGTTGGACCTACAAAAAGAACAGATGATATTTAAAGCCAAAACATGATCAAGTATTCAAGAATTAAAGAGAAGCTTGAACTAGATTCTCCCTAAAGATAGTGAATCTTGAACACCTAAATCATAACATTTGTTGAAGACAAGCAAACATCTGATCAAAGCCTTGGAACAGCTGTCCAAAAAGAAACAAGATCTGTTGAAGAGGAAAGGTCTGTAGAAGCAAATGTCTGATGAAGAAGACCAAACATCTATCTGGCCAAACAGATGTTTGGAATCAAAACAACAGGGGATAGCTCAAAAAGAGGTTTCCCAATGTGACAGTACTTGTGGTTTGTATCAATGTTTAACATAGTTAGATCAAATGTTAGATTTGCACAAATTTGAACAGTCTCTATTATAGTGATCAGTCTGAGAGGGAGTATGTAGAATCAATTTTGTAAAACATTTGAATCAATGAAAAACAATGATGACTTTTCGTTTGTAATTACATATCTTTATATCAATACAAAATTGTTTTAAGCTTAATTGTTAGTTTTTCATAAACCTTGTAAACTCAGACTTAACACAAGGTAACATTAATAAACTTAAACTCATAGATTTCGACAATAGTTTTTTTTTAATTAATTATTTTTCATAACTTCAAAACAAACATATAATAATTCACTCCTTTTCTTATTTCAAAACAAATATAATAAATCGAGATAAATACAAAAGTTGATATAGTTGACTTTTTTCTTCTTTCAAATTAGACATCGTTTTTCAACTTTTTAAAGTTTAAAATCCTACACATCACCTCTACCAGTCTAAATGATTAGGATTTAGTCTACACTTTTTAATAAAAGGCGTCGGCTTAGCTAAGCCGACTGTGAGGATATTAAAGTCAAAGTAGGTCAACAGTTATAAAGTTCTTTTACGTTTGGAAGGTTAATAAAAGATGAAGGGCCTCAGTGCTTATTCCTTATAAGTACAGGGGTTAAAGATGTTAATCAGTGTCATAGTTCCGTTACAAGTCAGTTAGCTGGTGTAATAAAAGGGGATTAGGGCTTGTAATAGAGTTCAGTGAGTTATTATTGTTTCTTTCAATTCATTTGTAATAGTTTTCGTTTTCTTGAGAGTAATAAAACAATTGGTGTTGGTGATTGATTATAGTCTGATTCTTGGTGTGTTTTTACAACAATTGGTATCAGAGCCTGGTTGTTGGCTCGATTCAAGAAGACGACGGTGTTCAACAGCAATTGAAGATCAAGATGGTTTCAACTAAGTTCGAATTGGAGAAATTTGATGGCAGAAACGATTTCAGTTTATGGAGAGTGATGATGCGAGCGTTGTTAGTGCATAATGGCGTGGTAGATGCATTGAAGGGAGAAGATAGGCTTCCGAATGAGCTCTCCGCTAAAGAAAAGAAAGAGATATTAGAGAAGGCTCATAATGCAATCATTTTGAGTCTTGGTGACAGGGTTTTGAGAGAAGTATCAAAAGAAACTTCTGTAGCCGGAATTTGGGCAAAGTTGGAAACCCTGTACATGACCAAGTCTCTGGCAAATCGTTTATACCTGAAGAAGAGGTTGTATACGTTCAAGATGGAGTCTGGTAAGTCTTTAGAAGAGCACACAGATGATTTTAATAAACTTGTTTTGGATCTTGAGAATATTGAAGTGACCTTAGAGGATGAAGATAAGGCAATACTCTATTTGACATCCTTACCCAGTTCATATGAGAGTTTTGTAGATACTCTTATGTATGCTAGGGAAACTTTGTCTATGGAGGAGGTATTGGCTGCCTTAAACTCAAAAGAGTTGAAGAAAAAGACAGTTGATAAAGAAGAAGGTAGTGATGGGTTACATGTTAGAGGAAGGCCTGAAAATAGAAGTTCCAAGTCATTCAAGGGTTCCAGTTCAAGATCAAATCCAAGACTAAGTTTAAGAGGAAATGTTTTGTGTGCAATTCTGAGAAACATTTGAAGAAAGACTGTCCAGAGTGGAAGAGGAAGAAAACTGAGTCCAGCAATTCTAAATCATATACAAGTCATTCAGTTCAAGAAAAGTCTTCTGATGGCTATGATAGTGCAAATGTGCTGAGTGTAACTTGGGATGAGGTTAAGAAGTTTTGGGTGATGGATTCAGGGTGCTCTTTTCATATGACTCCAAGAAGAGAATATTTTAAAGAATTGAAGATGTACAGCCTTGGAACAGTCCAGTTAGGAGATGACAGACCATGTCAAATTCTTGGCATTGGAACCATTGTGTTCAAAATGAACAATGGTACTGAAGTAGTCTTGAAGAATGTCAGGTATATTCCTTCTTTAAAAAGAAGTTTATTGTCTTTGGGAACATTTGAAAGGGATGGTTATCATGTGTTACTAAAGGATGGGAAGTCTAAAGTGATAAAAGGATCCCTGGTAGTGTTGACTGGCACTAGAAAAGACAATAACATTTATCTGTTGGATGGTAGTGTTGCTAGTAATGAAGTATCTGCTGTGATTTCTGAAAAAGAAAGTGAAACCACTCTGAAGTGGCATAGGAGATTAGGCCATGTGAGTAGTCAAGGCTTAATGGAACTAAAGAAACAACAAGTTATAAAATAGTTAACTAGTTATGATGTGGGATTCTGTGAAAACTGTATAATGGGAAAACAGAAGAGGGTCAAGTTCATGAAAGGGAAACATAACACTAGAGGAATTCTAGATTATGTTCACTCTTATCTGTGGGGGGGCTGCCAGAGTTGAGTCCCTAGGTGGAGCTAGATACTTCATGACAGTTATAGATGACTTTTCAAGAAGGGTGTGGGTGTTCATTCTCAAACACAAGAGTGAAGCCTTCAAGAAGTTCAAAGAATGGAAGGTCTACATAGAAAATCAGACAGAGAGAAAGATTAAGAAGTCAAGGACTGATAATGGCCTTGAGTATTGTAACAAGGAGTTTGAAGAACTGTGTGCAGAAAGTGGTGTAGGTAGACATTTGACAATTCCAGGGACACCTCAGCAGAATGGGCTGGCTGAGAGGATGAATAGAACTTTGCTGGAAAGGGTCTGGTGTATGAGGTTAAGTGCAGGTCTACCAAAGACTTTCTGGGCTGAAGCAGTAAAGACAGCAGCTTATCTTATCAATATGTGTCCCTCTAGAGCTATCAATATGAAGTCTCCAATGGAAGTGTGGACAGGAGAGCCACCCAATTATGAAGGTCTAAGGATTTTTGGCACCTTAGCATTTGCTCATACTAGTCAAGATAAACTTGAATCCAAGGCTGTAAAGTGTATTTTCTTGGGTTATCAAGAAAGGGAAAAGGGGTATAGACTTTGGAAGTTAGAAGGTGAAAGTCCAAGAATCATCAAAAGTATAAATGTTGACTTTCAAGAAAAGGTTTACTATAAGGAAGTGATAAATGGAAAGCCTTCAAAGTCAGTGAATACCAGCCAAGAAGATGTTCAAATTGAGGTGGAGACATCAGAGAGCATGTCAAGTGATGTTCATAATGAAGAGAATCCAACTATTGAGACTGAAACAACCAGTGAGCAGAGTGATTACTGGTTATCTAGAGACAGAGAAAGACGAAATGTTGTTAAACCTTTAAGGTTTAGACAAAACACTAATGTTTCTGCTGTGGCCTTCATAACAGCAGAAAATGAATGTGTCAATGAGCCTATTACTTACTATGAAGTAATCAGTTCTAAAGAAAAGGAAGAATGGCATAGGGCAATGCAAGAAGAGATGGATTCTTTGATCAAGAATAAGACCTGGGAATTAGTGAAGAAACCTAAAGATCAGAAAGTTGTAGTATGCAAGTGGATTTATAAGATAAAGGAAGGGGTTCCAGGAGTTGAAGACAGAAGGTTTATGTTACACCCTTATATTTATACTAGAATTAATAGCTAATTTATACCAAAAGATAATAGTTTAACATAAGTTTCAAAAATGTTACACTTCTTAATCTACTAAGGACTAAGATAGAACGTACTAAGTGTGTTTAAGAATTTGTTTACAACCAAAGAACAACAATTTAACAAGTTCAAACATAGCGGAAGCTTCGAAGTGGAGTGTTCGGTTCATCATCAAGTCGCTTGATCGCCATCCATGTGACCACCTAATTACCTAAGAATCAACAAATAAGTCATTAGCTATGACGTTTATGAATGATAAGATTTCAAGGTTTAACTTCACTTTGAAACAACAAAAATATAAAAGTTTTCCAGGCTCCACCGTAATTTACGGTGCCACCGTAAATTACGGTGAGTGCTGGAAATTCCTGGATCCACCGTAACACAGTAGAAAACCACCGTAAATCATTGGTCTCTACCGTAATTTACGGTGACACCGTAAATTACGGTAGCACCTGGGAATCCATGTTTTTGTTTGGTTTGAGCAATTCAACCAAAATCCCAACTCTCGGGTTTCAACATTCTGCATTATCAATGTAGTAAAAATCTGATATTTCTAGTACGTCATAATATAACCACTACATACATCAATTTATCATGTTTGGAATGTAAATCATGTTTTATTTGATTATTTGACCCGTTTGGCTTGTCTATGGAATTCCTTCCTTTATGACAACTACCAACGAGTTTAATTCGTTATTCAAACAAGTATTCAATACAACAATGCCTTCGCTTCAATTCAAAATAACTAGAAACTTTGATAATCAACTACCATGATCTAATCTCACATAATGTAACGAGTCATGTTACATACCTTAGCGCACGCCCTTCAAACGAGAATCACCACCAGCTTGCCCGCTCGATGTCCCGGTATCTTGTCCTATAGAGTTCATTTACAAGACATGTTTAGAACCCTCTTTAGACATCATTTCGCATAATACACCGAAACATCTTAATTAGGCGTTAAGGCTTCAAATTTCTATTTATCAGCCTTCTTTGAGGCATTTCTACTGTCACACCCTGGCTTTTGCGGAAGCGTGGTTAATTTGGTGTGACTTCTTAATACCATAGCTTAACCATAACAAGCTATATGAATTTAAAATCATGCAAAGTCATCCATTGAAAATAAAATTGTCAAACATTGTCTAAATGGGTAAACACCCAACAACCATTACTTGTCTTAAACAGTACAACTACTACCATAATGCAAACATAAATAAACATGGTTCAGGGACTATGGCTTGTCCAGGAAAGAGCCATAAGCCTTGAACCCGGATGACTCTGAGTCTAAATGCAGCGGGAAATCCTGCTAAACCGTGCCAGATCCTTAATTCCCTGAAATACATGTAAGTTGAAAAATCAACAATAATGTTGAGCGAGTTCATGCGAAAATGAGTAAATAAACCTTTATCTTTATCGAAAACCCTGGTATGTAGCAAATAAGGAAAAAGAGATCACCAATGGTTTGCAAGGCCATTGATATGTGTAAATGCAAGTAGGAAGGCTCAAACCTAGCAAATTTATGCGTCGGGAACAAAGTCATCCCAAGGTCCGTTCTGCTGGACCTGAGACTGGGCTCGCTACACCCAAATAGATCTACCGCTCCTGCCCCTCGGTCCTACCCTGAGGATTAATGACCTCAAGTTTCCGCCTACCCATTCACATGATCTAAGTAACCCCCCTTACGCTAACCATACCATATATAACATATCCATAATCATTGTAACATGTATTTCACCCCCGCAGTTTATAAAACTGAAAACAGTTAAGAGAAAAGGGGGACATGAACTCACAGTGAACGCGTCACAAAATCAAGCAATCCAATATCCAGGTGCTGTGCAACGACCTACATGTGCTAATTCTATTAGACGGATGGCCGTGCTTTAGCTTCATAGTTTACATTTTTGGGAAACAGTTAGTCAACCGTTTCGTATATATATATTTGATACGCATTCTCCTTCCCAAGGATGGGGGAATTAAATACATGTATACTTATATTATTTTATTAAGTCCCACTTAATATATTTTATTTCTTATTTCAAAATATATTCATTTTTCTCAAAAATAATATATTTCCTTTTTCTCATAATATTTTCCCAAAATAATATATATTGACAACATACGCGCTTATGAATACTTCTGAATAAAGCGTAAGTTACGTTTTGGTGATTAAGTGGTAATGATAATTACCGTTGTATCTTATATTCTCGACGTATAAGCGTTTGTATTATTTTGGGCTTGACAAGGTTAGTAAATATTATTTTTACTCTAAAAATAATATTTATATATCTTCACAAAATAATCATAAACAGTGAGGTGACAAAATATATTTACCGAATAAATATTTATCACTTTTAGTTTCGTGAAAATCCCACCTCCGATTATTTATAAATAAAGTTGTGGCGAAATATATTTTGAAAACATGTCAAAGTAGTCTAACACTTGTAAATAATTCTAAGTGTTAGATTTTTAGAAAATTTCGCCAGAGTTTCCCCTGTAACTGGAGGTGGCCACGCTTTCAAGCGTATCATTTTCTTTTATAAAATCATCTCAACAATTTTATCAAATCAACCGAATCAATTTTCAACACTTCAAATAGAAGACTAGTATGTAAAACCGCGTTGTTTCATGAACTTGTAGTTTTTACAAAAACTACGGTGTAGATCTCGTTATTTTTAGTGGATCTATACATAACATAACTTAGTCTTGCAAAAACCTCGTTTTTGGAACAAATCACTTCTTACAACTTCCCGACAATTTTTGTAAACATTGTTATTTTGTCGGATCTTTTATTCTACAAGTGTTTCTATACTTGTAGTTTATAAAAATCATATTTGTTAACACTTTATCCACTTTTATAAAAACATGATTTTCTCGACACCCGGTCCTACGAATATACCACTTGTACATACGTAGATCGGCTTGTTTTAAATACTATTTTTCATGTTAAAACACTTTTATACAAGTTCATGTTTCTCGTATGGTGGAGTTTCACCTTTTAACCCTTGAACCGCTGGCATCTAGTGCATGTCAAGATTCGGGATCTTAACAAAGTCGGGTTAAACGATGATGAGAGCCACCACATCATAGATCGGGCCATAAAAATCAACATATTCAAATACTACGACATTTACACGCGTTTTGAGCTTTTATCCAACGATATACACGTTTTAGCAAACTTTAAAGTTCCATTAAGCGGGTTACCGACATTCAACCGACAAATATCCTTTTAACCACTTTAGACATGACCAAAAATGAGTTTTAAACGTTATACCTCTAGCTCGGGGCTAGGGAAGAAACTAGTCGAAAACTGCGTGGATAATAGCAAACGGTAGAGGTCCTTCGCGTTCCGTTTGTTCCGAGCTCCGTTGTACGTAACCACCGACACTTGTATGGACTTGGAATTGCAAGACTTGAACTCGAAAGCGGGTGGGTGGTGGTGATAGTGTTCGGCCGAGAGGGAGAGCAAGGGAGGGAGAGAGAGTGAAGGTGAGGTGTGTGTGTGTTTAGGTGTGAGAGGTGAGGATATTTATAGAAAAAGTCGTCTCGATCTTCGCGTAATCTAATATAAAATAATAAAGGACGTACTCTCCCGGTCCCACTAGTTGGCCGATTCCATTGAGTTGTAATGGTACTCGGTTCGTTTCCAATCGTTCAGTTACGGTTTAGTTTGGTTAAGTGCGTTAAGTGCGAGGTCTAACCCCGTTAGTTGCTTTAGTGCATTAAAAGCGGGTGTTAGGGTAATCAGGGACCCTAACTGGCTCAGAAAAGTACCAATATTAATTTTGGCAATATTTTTATGTTCCGGGTATTGTCCGGTTGTTCGGTCGGATAGTAATCCGTTAAAGTGCTTAAGATATCCGTTAAGCGTCATAAATAATATTTTTAGCGACACAATTTATTCTGCAAAGTGTCGGGAATAATTCCTCATATTTTGGCACTTTATTAATTAGCTAGAAGCTAGTGTGTAAATAAAAGTGCTGTGTTTCGTGCTTAAAGTATGTTTTAGGCACATCCAAATCTCTATATCTTATTCCTAGAGACGTAATCATACAACCCTTGTATCCCTACACACACTATGGGTGTAGTAAAATAATTCTGGCTCATTCAGGCCTTTAGAGGCAGTGTTTGCCTGATGCTGGCTATATCAGCATGTTCACTGTGTATCCGTTTAGTGCTACTGTGCTTTTGTGCATCATGTTTGTCACTAAGGTTCAGCAATTAAGTAGTGTAGTGACAGGAACATCAAAGTATGATGCAGATATGTACAAGTAACAACAATCAAGTAGCAGTTTATCAGCAAACTCAGTAAAGCACAGTAATTAGGCAATAATTAATAATTAATTAAGTCGTACGGATACCTGGTTTTGAGAGGGTTGTCACATTCTCCCCCCGTTAAATAAATTTCGTCCCGAAATTTAGGTTCTGCTTGAAGAAGCAGGGTTCTTAGGAAACAGGTGGGGGTATTTCTCTTTCATTCGGTCTTCACGCTCCAGGTGAATTCAGGACCATGTCTAGCATTCCAGCGAACTTTGACGAGCTTGACACTGCTCCGGCGGGTCTTGTTAACTTTCCAATCTGTGACCTCAACAGGTTCTTCAACGAAGTGGAGCGTGTCATCAATATGAATCTCGTCGGTAGGAATGGCAACGTTAACTTGAGTTGGACTCCTCTTTAGATTGGATACATGAAATGTATCGTGAACGTTATTCAGCTCGGCAGGTAGATCCAACTTGTATGCTACTGTTCCAATTCTTTCCAAAACCTTGAAAGGACCAATGTAGCGTGGATTCAACTTCCCACGCTTCCCAAAGCGTGCTACACCCTTCCAGGGTGATACCTTCAACAAAACCATATCCCCAACCTCAAACTCTTGAGGTTTCCTTTTCAGATCTGCATAGGTCTTCTGGCGATCACGAGCCGCGCTAATGCGATCTCGGATTTGCGCGATCTTATCTGTAGTTTCCTGAACTACATCGGGACCTACCAATTGTCTATCACCTGCGTCAGACCAACAGAGCGGCGACCTGCACTTGCGCCCATATAAAGCTTCGAATGGCGCGGCACCAATACTAGTGTGGTAGCTGTTGTTGTATGAAAACTCAACCAGGGGTAAATGCTTATCCCAGCTACCGCCTAAATCCATCACACATGCTCTCAGCATGTCTTCCAATGTCTGAATCGTCCGCTCACTTTGGCCGTCGGTCTGCGGGTGAAATGCGGTGCTCATATTCAGCTTCGAGCCAAAAGCTTCCTGGAAGGATTGCCATATCCTCGATACGAACCTTCCATCTCTATCAGAAATAATCGAGAGGGGTACTCCATGGCGAGTGACAATCTCTCTCATGTAAATTTCCGCCAATTTGCTTGTATGATCCTTTTCGCGGATAGGCAAGAAGTGTGCTGACTTCGTCAAGCGATCCACTATCACCCAGATAGTGTCATGGCCCTTAGGCGTCCTTGGCAACTTCGTAATGAAATCCATGGATATTTCTTCCCACTTCCATTGGGGAATTTTTGGTTGCTGCAGAAGTCCTGAAGGCTTCTGGTATTCCGCCTTAACCTTAGCGCAAGTCAAACATTGGCTCACATAAATAGCAACATCGCCTTTCATCCTAGGCCACCAATAATAATCCTTAAGATCTTGGTACATCTTATCCGCTCCCGGGTGGATAGAGTACCGTGACTTGTGAGCTTCATCAAAAATAACCTCTCTTAAATCACCAAACAAAGGAACCCAAATCCTTTTCTCAAAACATAGCGTTCCTTCCTTGTTTGGAACCAATATCTTCTCCATCCCACGGAGATATTCTTTCTCAAGGTTCTCCTCCTTGAGAGCTTCTTTTTGCGCTGTTCTAATGCGCGAGGGAAGATCGGTTTGGATAATCATTTCCATAGCCCTAACCCTTATGGGCTTGATTCTCTCCTTGCGACTTAGGGCATCGGCGACCACATTCGCCTTCCCTGGATGATACTTGATCTCGCAGTCGTAATCGTTCAACAGCTCAACCCATCGCCTTTGCCTCATATTCAACTCCTTCTGGTTGAATATATGCTGGAGGCTTTTGTGATCTGTAAAGATCGTACACTTTGTCCCGTAAAGGTAGTGTCTCCAAATCTTCAAAGCAAAAACCACTGCGCCTAGCTCCAAATCATGCGTGGTATAGTTCTTCTCGTGCACTTTCAGTTGGCGTGATGCGTAGGCGATAACCTTTTGACGTTGCATCAACACACAACCCAATCCTTGACGCGAAGCGTCGCAGTATACCACAAAATCGTCGGTACCTTCCGGTAGAGCTAAGATTGGCGCATTGCAAAGCTTATCCTTCAGCAACTGAAATGCTTCATCCTGTTTGATTCCCCAATCAAACTTTTTATCCTTTTGCGTGAGGAGCGTCAATGGCTGAGCGATCTTTGAAAAATCCTCAATAAATCTTCGATAATAACCAGCCAAACCCAAGAATTGCCGGATCTCGGTTGGCGTCTTTGGCGCTTCCCAACTCTTGATCGCCTCGATCTTGGTTGGATCCACATGAATTCCACTTTCATTTACCACGTGCCCAAGGAATTGCACGTCTCTCAGCCAAAACTCACACTTAGAAAATTTGGCATACAGCTGCTCCTTCTTCAGTAGCTCTAAGATAGCTCTGAGGTGTTGCTCGTGCTCTGCCTTCGACCTTGAGTAGATTAAGATGTCGTCGATGAACACAATCACGAACTTATCCAGGTACGGCTTACAAACTCGGTTCATCAAATCCATGAACACTGCAGGTGCGTTTGTTAAACCAAACGGCATGACAAGGAACTCGTAGTGCCCATAACGAGTTCTGAAGGCTGTCTTCGGGATACTTTCCTCCTGTATCCGGAGCTGGTGATATCCAGATCGAAGATCGATCTTTGAGTAGAAACTTGAACCTTGAAGTTGATCGAACAGATCATCAATCCTTGGCAAAGGATACCTATTCTTGATCGTCAGCTTGTTCAATTCTCTGTAGTCAATGCACATACGGAAACTACCATCCTTCTTCTTGACAAACAAAACTGGAGCTCCCCAAGGCGAGAAGCTTGGTCGAATAAAACCCTTATCTAACAACTCTTGAAGTTGCGTTGATAGCTCTTGCATCTCAGACGGGGCAAGTCTATAAGGTGCCTTAGCCACAGGCGCGGCGCCTGGAACTAAGTCGATGCGAAACTCCACTTGCCTCTGAGGCGGCAAGCCAGGCAAGTCTTCTGGAAAGACTTCCGGATACTCCCTTACGACAGGGATGTCTTCGATCTTTGGCTCAGCAGCCTTTTTATCCACAATGTGTGCTAGAAAAGCAACACACCCTTTCTTTAAACACTTCCTTGCTTTCAGACAGCTAATAATCCGCAACGGCGTCTCACGCTTCTCTCCATGAACAACAATGGTCTCACCATCGTCGGTCGGAATACGGATAATCTTCTCGCGACAAACAATCTCTGCTTTGTTATTCGCTAACCAATCCATCCCTATTACCATGTCGAAGCTTCCTAACTGGACTGGTAGTAGATCGAGAGCAAACTCGCGCTCTCCTAACTCGATTACGCAACCTCTAATCACTTCATTGGCTTCTACTAACTTCCCATTTGCTAGCTCGATTGAATAAGGAATATCTAACTTACTAGCGGCTAAACCAAGCATGTTCTTAAATTCTAGCGATACGAAGCTATAATCGGCACCAGTATCAAACAAAACAGACGCATAGCGTTGGTTTACAGGGAACGTACCAGTAACAACATTGGGATCCTGGCGCGCTTCCCTGGCCTCCATGTTGAAAACTCTTCCACGAGCTTGGTTCAATTCCGGGCAGTTCCTCTTGAAGTGCCCTTGATCTCCACAATTAAAACATCCGGGCCTCTGCCCGTTTCCACCATTGTTCCCAGCTTGGTGGTTTCCCTGGTTTCGGTTCACGGTGCCTGCTTGGTTAACACGGTTTCCATCTCCACCCTGATTTCCTTGTGGGCGGTTCCCAGCACCACCACGGTTGTTTCTATTTCCATTTCCTCCCTGACCTCCCCGGCCAGCATTTGCCCAACAAGTCTCCTTCAGGTGGCCAACCTTTCCACATGCTTCACAAACTTTCAACCCACAACGACCGGAGTGATGTTTTTGACATGAGTTGCACTTGGGCTGTGCACCAATGTATCCCCTGCTCTTCTTTCTACCACCAACTGAATCTTGAGCTGGTGCATTCGATTCTCCCTTCTTGACCACCGTCCCGGTGCTTTGCTTGAAACTCGAAAACCTCCGCTTATTACCACTAGATGACTCCACATGAGTCTCCTTTTTCCTGGGTTCAATCTCATCGAACTTGTTTAACCGAATCGCTTCTTCAGTAAGAGCCACACTGAGATCAATGGCCTCTGTGATGGTTGCGGGTTTGGAAGAAGTCACCATACTGATTATCTGAGGAGCCAATCCCCAGATGAAGCGCTCAACCCTTTTAAACTCGGGCGTAACCATATAAGGTACCACGTGAGACAGATCGTGGAATCTCTGAACATATTCCGCTATCTTCGACCCTTCCATCTTTAAGTGCCAAAACTCGGTTTCAAGCTTTTGAATCTCCGCGCGAGAGCAGTATTTCTTCCGCATAAGCTCTTTCAATTCGGCCCAAGACAGGGCGTAGGCGGCAGCTTCGCCTAGAGTTTGCACTTGAAGGTTCCACCAAGATAGGGCTCCATCTAGAAACAGCCCTGAAATGTAAGTGACCTGCTGGTCGATCGCACATTTGCTCATGCGGATGGTGGAATCAGTCTTCTCTGCCCAACGAACGAAGGCAACAGCACCACCCGTGCCGTCGAAGTTTGTGGGCTTACAATCCAGAAACTGCTTGAAGGTGCACCCTGCACATTCGTTTCGATATAGGAACTACATTAGCAATTGCTACAGGAATCCAATTAGACCATGGTACGTCTTAAAGACTTAGGGTTACCATGAGGGGGATTCTGGTTGCCATTGCCGTTGGAGCTACTCCAGCTGGGTCCTCCCTGCGATGCAGCATACTGAGCAATCGCGGCAGCAATGATTCCTTGCAGTTCTTCTTGAGTCGTGGGCATCGGCTGCGGTTGACGTCTTGGTGCCATTTTCTAAAGATGCGTACGTCGATTAGGCCATAGAAATCATACGTATATAGTAATAGTAATAGCATATAACATCTCATGTTATCAATATATCACACACAACATCCCATGTCCAACATCCCATGTCCAAATACAAAAATAATCAATCAAGTAAATCAGATATGATGAGAATGCGGCGATTGCATATATATCAAGACCATAAGCATAGTAAGTGTGTTAGTACATCCATCAATCACATAGGGGTTACATCACCCCTGTACAAAATACATCATATCAGTGTTACATACAATCAATACATCACATGTATCAACAAAATCTGTGTAGTCAAATGGTCTTCAAAAGCTGTGCATAACAATCGCGGCTGTCTCACCCGTGTCTACCCTGGTAACGTCGATAAGCTCTAGACGGGTGGTGGTGGTGGAGGAGGATAGACAGGATAATGCAAGCGGCGAAAAAGAAGCCAGTCCTCCTCTAAGGCCTGCTGGGTGCGGATCACGGATGCAATCTGCTGCTCTAGGATCGAAAGTCGAGCAGCAATGTCAGGAGGAAAAGACCGAAACGGCTGAGCAGATGAGGATGACGGACCATGACATGAATAAGGAGGCATCTGAGCTCTCTCGAGCTCCTGCAAACGCTGAGAATGGGAATCATGCTGAAGAACAAATGACATCAATAGGTCCTCTAGGGTATGCCCCATATGAGGTGGGTCAACGGGTAGCGAAGACCAGAAAGAAGGCTCGCTGACAGTGCCAAAAGGCATAACAGGAAAAGACGGAGTGGATGCTGAAACAGGAGATATCTGAGGCATGACAGGTAATGGCATCGGTACATGGCCAAGTGGATGGGCGGAAGAGCCCTCTCCAGGCCCCGCTGGAGGTATGAATGAAGGAATCTGAAACGAGAACTCAGGATGGTGAGCATCAGTGCGGTGAGGAGGAAGCGGCGGAACATCCTCGTCAGCCGGTATCCAACCGTGCTGAGCCTCCTCGTCAGGGGGATCCATGTGCTCTGCAAACAGAGCATGCTCGGGCTCAATAGGTAAGGGATCAACAGGAGCTAAAACAGGATCAACGTGAGCAACAACTGGATCAATATGATCGACATGAGGGTCAACTGGAACGTCAGCGATCGGAGGGTCAACAAGAGGATCAACAACATGGTCAGCATCTAACAAAGGTATATCATCAACAGGAACGTCGCCAAGTGGCTGACCCGCCAAAATAGGATCAACAGGAACATCAGCATGCGCCAAACCATGCTCATGTGCGGGATCGAAAGCAGCGGCCTGCTCTGGAGCTACTGCAGGCTCGGGATCGACAAACGCCATATCGAAGTCAAAGTCCGGATCGATAGGATCGAAAGGGTCGGCAGGGTCAACGGGGTCCTCTACAGGCTGGTCCATGTGAACGAACTCAATATCACGGTCTGGATCGAATCCAGGGGGAAATACAGGGTCAGAATCCTCGATATCGTCATGCTCAAAAACAAAGCTCGGCATAGGGGCGGCAGATGACGCCTGGTCAGGATCCGAGTCACGAACGAAAAGCTGCGTGCTCGCCACATGTGATGGAGCAGATGCCACAGACTCGAAGGAGTCTGGGGCTGGAGAATGAACAGGCGAGTCTCCGACAGGAGCACCGGCGATCATCAAAAGACCGCCAGCGGGCAAAAGAGCTGGGTCAGGAACCTCGTCCTCGTATAGCTCATCATCGAAAAGATCAATATCGCCACCAGCCTCGGCATCAAGCATAAGCTCATAAGCTGGGTAGGATGCAAGAGGAATCGGGGCGGGAATCACAGCGAGAGGAAGATCCGCAGCAGGACCACCAACGATGGGCTCATCGACGCCGTCAGGTAGTGCGAACGGCTGAAAGTCGTCGTCGTCTGTACTAGTATAATCCGAGGTGTGCACCTCGTGCTCTGATGACATAATCTCGTCTGACTCCATGGGTCGGGGTCCAGTAGTGTCCGAGTCTCCAGTACCTGAGGTGTCCATGAGTCTGTAATACAATCACAAGTATGCACAAATATCAGCAAATCAGGTAATCACACAAGTTACCACATAATAATCACATATTCCTCCTAGTCCCACTAGCCTCCCAGCCTCCCAGACTGTTCTTCCTAGTCCCACTAGCCAACTTTTCTCAGCCTCCCAGACTGACTCCCTAGTCCCACTAGCAAACATCTCCCAGCCTCCCAGACTGACTCCCTAGTCCCACTAGACAACTACCTCGATCCGTTAGATCGAGCCTCGGCCTCCCAGACCGAGCCTAAAATAATAAAATGTGCTCAATCATTTGTTTATAAAAAGTTTTGGATCTGGACTTAAGTGGTATGCAGAAAAACATTTTCGTGAGAGCCCTAGTGATCATAGTCTAGACTCAAAATGAACCCTAGTTCGCTATGATCAGAGCTCTGATACCAAGCTGTCACACCCTGGCTTTTGCGGAAGCGTGGTTAATTTGGTGTGACTTCTTAATACCATAGCTTAACCATAACAAGCTATATGAATTTAAAATCATGCAAAGTCATCCATTGAAAATAAAATTGTCAAACATTGTCTAAATGGGTAAACACCCAACAACCATTACTTGTCTTAAACAGTACAACTACTACCATGATGCAAACATAAATAAACATGGTTCAGGGGCTAAGGCTTGTCCAGGAAAGAGCCATAAGCCTTGAACCCGGATGACTCTGAGTCTAAATGCAGCGGGAAATCCTGCTAAACCGTGCCAGATCCTTAATTCCCTGAAATACATGTAAGTTGAAAAATCAACAATAATGTTGAGCGAGTTCATGCGAAAATGAGTAAATAAACCTTTATCTTTATCAAAAACCCTGGTATGTAGCAAATAAGGAAAAAGAGATCACCAATGGTTTGCAAGGCCATTGATATGTGTAAATGCAAGTAGGAAGGCTCAAACCTAGCAAATTTATGCGTCGGGAACAAAGTCATCCCAAGGTCCGTTCTGCTGGACCTGGGACTGGGCTCGCTACACCCAAATAGATCTACCGCTCCTGCCCCTCGGTCCTACCCTGAGGATTAATGACCTCAAGTTTCCGCCTACCCATTCACATGATCTAAGTAACCCTCCTTACGCTAACCATACCATGTATAACATATCCATAATCATTGTAACATGTATTTCACCCCCGCAGTTTATAAAACTGAAAACAGTTAAGAGAAAAGGGGGACATGAACTCACAGTGAACGCGTCACAAAATCAAGCAATCCAATATCCAGGTGTTGTGCAACGACCTACATGTGCTAATTCTATTAGACGGATGGCCGTGCTTTAGCTTCATAGTTTACATTTTTGGGAAACAGTTAGTCAACCGTTTCGTATATATATTTGATACGCATTCTCCTTCCCAAGGATGGGGGATTTAAATACATGTATACTTATTTTATTTTATTAAGTCCCACTTAATATATTTTATTTCTTATTTCAAAATATATTCATTTTTCTCAAAAATAATATATTTCCTTTTTCTCATAATATTTTCCCCAAAATAATATATTGACAACACACGCGCTTATGAATACTTCTGAATAAAGCGTAAGTTACGTTTTGGTGATTAAGTGGTAATGATAATTACCGTTGTAACTTATATTCTCGACGTATAAGCGTTTGAATTATTTCGGGCTTGACAAGGTTAGTAAATATTATTTTTACTCTAAAAATAATATTTATATATCTTCACAAAATAATCATAAACAGTGAGGTGACAAAATATATTTACCGAATATATACTTATCACGTTTATTTTTGTGAAAATCCCACCTCCGATTATTTGTAAATAAAGTTGTGGCGAAATATATTTTGAAAACATGTCAAAGTAGTCTAACACTTGTAAATAATTCTAAGTGTTAGATTTTTAGAAAATTTCGCCAGAGTTTCCCCTGTAACTGGAGGTGGCCACGCTTTCAAGCGTATCATTTTCTTTTACAAAATCATCTCAACAATTTATCAAATCAACCGAATCAATTTTCAATACTTCAAATAGAAGACTAGTATGTAAAACCGCGTCGTTTCATGAACTTGTAGTTTTTACAAAAACTACGGTGTAGATCTCGTTATTTTTAGTGGATCTATTCATAACATAGCTTAGTCTTGCAAAAACCTCGTTTTTGGAACAAATCACTTCTTACAACTTCCCGACAATTTTTGTAAACATTGTTATTTTGTCGGATCTTTTATTCTACAAGTGTTTCTACACTTGTAGTTTATAGAAATCGTATTTGTTAACACTTTATCCATTTTTATAAAAACATGATTTTCTCGACACCCGGTCCTACGAATATACCACTTGTACATACGTAGATCGGCTTGTTTTAAATACTATTTTTCATGTTAAAACACTTTTATACAAGTTCATGTTTCTCGTGTGGTGGAGTTTCACCTTTTAACCCTTGAACCGCTGGCATCTAGTGTATGCCAAAATTCGAGATCTTAACAAAGTCGGGTTAAACGATGATAAGAGCCACCACATCATAGATCGGGCCATTTTAATCAACATGTTCAAATACTACGACATTTACACGCGTTTTGAGCTTTTAACCAACGATATACACGTTTTAGTAAACTTTAAAGTTCCATTAAGCGGGTTACCGACATTCAACCGACAAATATCCTTTTAACCACTTTAGACATGACCAAAAATGAGTTTTAAACGTTATACCTCTAGCTCGGGGCTAGGGAAGAAACTAGTCGAAAACTGCGTGGATAATAGCAAACGGTAGAGGTCCTCCGCGTTCCGTTTGTTCCGAGCTCCGTTGTACGTAACCACCAACACTTGAGTATACTTGGAATGTCAAGACTTGAACCGAAAAACGGATGGGTGGTGGTGATAGTGTTCGGCCGAGAGGGAGAGCAAGGGAGGGAGAGAGAGTGAAGGTGAGGTGTGTGTGTGTTTAGGTGTGAGAGGTGAGGGTTTATATAGAAAAAGTTGCCTCGATCCTCGCGTAATCTAATATAAAATAATAAAGGACGTACTCCCCCGGGTCCCACTAGTTGGCCGATTCCTTTAGGTTGTAATGGTGCTCGGTTCGTTTCCAATCGTTCAGTTACGGTTCAGTTTGGTTAAGTGCGTTAAGTGCGAGGTCTAACCCCGTTAGTTGCTTTAGTGCATTAAAAGCGGGTGTTAGGGTAATCAGGGACCCTAACTGGCTCAGAAAAGTACTAATATTAATTTTAGCAAAATTTTTATGTTCCGGGTATTGTCCGGTTGTTCGGTTGGATAGTAATCCGTTAAAGTGCTTAAGATATCCGTTAAGCGTCATAAATAATATTTTTAGCGACACAATTTATTCTGCAAAGTGTCGGGAATAATTCCTCATATTTTGGCACTTTATTAATTAGCTAGAAGCTAGTGTGTAAATAAAAGTGCTGTGTTTCGTGCTTAAAGTATGTTTTAGGCACATCCAAATCTCTATATCTTATTCCTAGAGACGTAATCATACAACCCTTGTATCCCTACACACACTATGGGTGTAGTAAAATAATTCTGGCTCATTTAGGCCTTTAGAGGCAGTGTTTGCCTGATGCTGGCTATATCAGCATGTTCACTGTGTATCCGTTTAGTGCTACTGTGCTTTTGTGCATCATGTTTGTCACTAAGGTTCAGCAATTAAGTAGTGTAGTGACAGGAATATCAAAGTATGATGCAGATATGTACAAGTACCAACAATCAAGTAGCAGTTTATCAGCAAACTCAGTAAAGCACAGTAATTAGGCAATAATTAATAATTAATTAAGTCGTACGGATACCTGGTTTTGAGAGGGTTGTCACAGATAAGGTTTTGCAAGAAGGAAAGATAGAACTTCTAGGTCATAAGTTTTCTGCAAACCTGTTACCTATGAAATTAGCCGGATTCGATGTAGTGTTAGGAATGGATTGGTTAATAGCCAACCATGCTCGAATCCTTTGTGATAAAAAATCCGTAGAAATCCGTACCCTACAGGAGAAGTAATTTTAATCACAGGAGATAGACCTCGAAAGCCACTGAAATTTATTTCAGTAATGAAATTAGTTAGCTATTCAAGGAAACAAGAAACGGTGTATATGATTTCTGTAATCATTAACACTCAAAGTAAGGAACTCCAGGACATCCCTATAGTTTCGGAATACCCAGACGTCTTTCCAGAAGAATTACCTGGGTTACCGCCCGATAGGGAAGTAGAGTTTAGAATTCATCTAATTCCGGGTACTACACCCATAGCCAAGGCACCTTATCGATTAGCACCCACCGAAATGTTAGAATTGAAAAAGCAGTTAGACGAATTACTAAGTAAAGGATTTATACAACCTAGTTCATCCCCTTGGGGTGCACCAGTGTTGTTTGTGAAAAAGAAAGACGGATTAATGAGAATGTGTATCGATTATAGGGAGCTGAATAAGGTTACAATTAAGAATCGATACCCATTACCTAGGATTGATGACCTTTTTGATCAACTTCAAGGCGCTAGATATTTTTCCAAAATAGACTTAAGATCTGGATATCACCAACTGAAAGTACAAGATGAGGACATACCTAAAACTGCTTTCAGAACTAGGTATGGTCATTATGAGTTTACAGTCATGCCCTTTGGACTAACAAATGCTCCAGCAGCATTTATGGACATGATGAATCGGATCTGTAAACCATATTTGGATAAATTTGTGATCATTTTCATTGACGATATACTTATTTATTCCAAAAGTCAGGAAGAACATTGTGAGCACCTGCATGCACTCTTAACATTGTTAAGAAAGGAAAAGCTTTATGCCAAATTCTCGAAGTGTGAATTCTGGCTGCAGGAAGTACAATTTTTAGGTCACATGGTGAATCACGAAGGAATTCACGTAGATCCTGCTAAAATAGAAGCAATCACCAAATGGAAGATTCCACAAACAGCTATGGAAATTAGAAGTTTTCTAGGCTTAGCTGGATACTATAGACGATTTATTAAGGATTTTTCTAAGATAGCTGTACCTTTGACTAAGCTAACTTGTAAAGCAATTAAGTTTGAATGGGGACATAGACAAGAAGAAGCTTTTAAGATCCTAAAGCACAGATTGACGAATGCTCCAATTTTAGCTTTACCTGAAGGAACCGAAGGTTTTGAAATATATTGTGATGCTTCAAAATTAGGATTCGGATGTGTGTTGATGCAACGCAAGAAGGTAATTGCATATGCCTCTAGGCAGTTGAAGAAGCACGAGGAAAATTATATGACTCATGACTTAGAGTTAGGAGCCATAATTTTTGCCCTTAAAATCTGGAGACATTATCTGTATGGAAGTAAGTTTACTATTTATACAGATCATAAAAGTTTAAGGTACATATTTAGGCAAAAAGAGTTAAATATAAGACAAAGAAGATGGATGGAAATCCTAAGCGATTACGACTGTGATATTCAATATCACGAAGGAAAAGCGAACGTAGTCGCAGACGCCTTAAGTCGTAAGTATCATGAAAAGCAAAAGCGAGTCCGTGCTCTTAGGTTAAATCTACAATTAGATTTAATGGAACAATTGAAGAGAGTTCAGGAAACGACAATCAAGGACGATTCCGAAGGAATGAAAGGTTACATAAAGGAACTAGAACAAGGAAAGGATGAAATTTGGAGATTCCACAAGAAACGAATTTGGGTACCTAAGCAGGGAGAGTTAAGAAATAAGATTTTAGAAGAAGCTCATAAATCTAGGTATACCGTACATACAGGAAACAATAAGATGTACCAAGATTTAAGAAACAATTTCTGGTGGATAGGAATGAAAAGGGATATAGCTGAATACGTAACTAAGTGTCTTACTTGTTCACAAGTTAAGGCGGAACACCAGAAACCTTCAGGACTATTACAACCGTTAGAAATGCCTGTATGGAAATGGGAATTAATAACAATGGATTTTGTTACTAAGTTACCCAAAACCAGAAAAGGTAACGATGCAATTTGGGTAATTGTGGATTGATGTACTGAAAAGTACATATGTTTATAGTGTATATTTTGGTCAGTTTTCAGTCATTTTGAGTCTGTTTTAGGTTAGAACTATGATACTGCTGACGTTAAGCTTTGATTTCAGGTCCCGTAGCTTAAAGTGTTGAAAAACGAGTAAAAACGAGCAGTTCGGAAGAAAAACGGGATTCGTACGCGCGTCGGAGAAGCTGGAATTCGGAAAAGAATAAAAAAATCAAGAAATTGAGTTTGGAGGCGCCGCGTGACGCCTAGCCACCCTCGCGCCACGCGAGGGTCCTTATTTGACTGATTTTGACTTCTGGGTTTAGGGTTTGACTGGATATTACCAAGAAACTTAATAAAAAACCCTAGTTACGAACCAAAAAACCCTAGGACGAATTTCAGAGAAGATTTTGAGCTTTTCGGAGTATTTTGGCTAACGGGAATCATCTGGTTGAAGCTTGGATCGTGAGAGTGAAGATCTTTCGGGTTTTATCTCCCGGTGTTCCTTATTTTCGCGTTTTCGATACTATACGATGAATTCTTGTTTTGAACTTGTTTTGTTTGATTTGAACAACATGTTTCTTGGCTAAACTTAGATACTACCTAGATTTGATGAAGGTTTAATTTATGTTTGGATCTTTTAACGGTTTTATTGAATTGATTATGGATTTACTTTGAAAGTAAAGTATTCTAGATTTTCTGATTTGGTGCGTGTGCGTATTTACTTTTGATTGTGGATTATTTGCTGTTTCACATAGATCTTAGTGACGGTCTTTATCACATAATAGATCTGTGTTGATTATTTGCATCCTTGCGGGTTCAGGTGATCTTTGGGTAAATCGGCCGATAGCCTTAGAAACAGTAACTAAAATATAATTAGAAGTGAGTATTTTGTTTAACTTGTCGCTGAGAGGCTCGGGTTAGTTATTAGGTCGCGGTGCAGTATATAGCTAATTTAGATTTTGAGAGAAGTCGACATTAGTTCCCTAATTGCAGTTGTGTCTAGTAAACCAAGTCAGAACCTAGAATTGCCTTAGATTGTCGCGCTGAGAGGTAGATATTCGTATTAGGGCACTTTTAGAGTCGTTAGAGGACTGAGAGGAAATCTAACAGTCGGTAATCATAACAGCCTTGTA
Organism: Helianthus annuus; assembly: GCF_002127325.2. Lineage (NCBI taxonomy): Eukaryota > Viridiplantae > Streptophyta > Magnoliopsida > Asterales > Asteraceae > Helianthus > Helianthus annuus. Next base: position 147,766,839 of record NC_035435.2, read on the forward strand.
GGGTTTCCTAGGTTTCTTCCTGAGAAGGATCGGGAAGTCTTAGCATTGAAATACCTTAAGGTTTAGTATTTTACGATCCCGGCTCCATACAACAATAAAACTGTTAGAAGTCCATTCATAGTTAAACTGGATTCAAGTCTAGGTAGCCCTTAATCTCATCTGAATCAAAACCCTAGTTTTCGTTCGTGTTTTAGTTAATTTCAATTTAATCACAATTTTAGGATTTTAGTAAAACCCCCCCAAACACATCATCTGTTTAGTCGTGTCAGTGTTTAGTCTAAGTTTAGTCGTTAACGTAATTCATTAGAGTCCTTGTGGGTTCGACATCCGGACTTACTTTTCTGTGCTAGAGTCGACCGGTACACTTGCCGGTGAGTAGTTTAGTCAAGTTAAAGAGTCTAGATTTTTATTACTTGAGTCTTAATTTAGGGTAATTTAGTTTAATTAGTTGAACTACTTTTTCCACATCAAGTTTTTGGCGCCGTTGCCGGGGATTCTTGGCGATTGCGTTAACTGCTTTGTTTGGATTTCAACTGATATCGTTACGTGCTTTTTGTGTGTTTGTGAGTCGTAGGAGTCCAAGTACTTTTAGTGTCTTTTTCGTATTTCTTTGAGTCTTTTATTGGAGTTGACTTACTTGTTTTATTCTTGGTTTTGCAGTTCATGCCCCACACGCGTTCGCAGGGACCAGTGAAGCCCCCAATTGACAAGTCTTCCTTCTCCACACCAATCCCTCAGGTTCGAAAACCCCCAACTTCGTCTTCAGCCCTTTCTGACTCTACACTTCCATCTAAACCACCGAACTACGACTTCACCCCGAAGTCATCACCCTATAATTCCCCACCACCCTCCCGTCACCCTAGTCCACCACCAGTTCACCAAATGGCCGAAAACCAAACTGTCCACCAGCGTTCCACCGCGGGTTTTACCGCAAACTCACCCATCACCCTCCCTGAAATCACCAATGATAAGTCTTGGCAAATTCCTTCATACATCATGACTGCCATTAACAACTCTTGTCAGTTCCACGGTCGTGATGATGAAGACGCGCCAGCACATATCAACCGTCTCACCCGTCTGTGTAGCACCTTCGGCATCGAAGGTGTGAATCTTGATGCCCGCTATCTCCAAGTCTTCCCCTTTTCGCTTGCTGGTCGCGCAGCCACCTGGCTTGATTCGCAGCCGGCAGGTACTTACACCACTTGGGCTGGACTTAGAGATGCCTTCCTTGCTAAGTATTTCCCACCTGCGAAGGCCTCCCGCCTTCGAGATCAGATCCATTCCTTCATAATGGAGCCTGACGAACCTTATCACTTAGCATGGGAGAGGTTTCAAACATTGCTCTCGCGTTGTTCCCAACATGGACTGTCGGATTGGGCCTTAGTAGAAAAATTTTATAATGGTCTTACCCCTGAATGCAAGGCCCGATTCGACACATCCGCAGGAGGCCACCTAATGGGAAAGAAAACTGTGGCTGACTGCAATGACCTCTTTGAGAGCTTCGCTCATGCTGATATAGATCATAGTGCTACCGGCAGGAATTCCAATCCTGTGATTACCTCCTCATCTTCTCGAGGAGTGAATCAAGTCGTTTCAGACTCAAAGGTAATATCTCAGCTTGACTATATCACCAAAGAGTTGCTAGAAATTAAGAAGAAGGTAGATAGATGCGAGGTTTGTAGAGGGGGACATGACACCATAGATTGCCCAACCATCACCCTAGAGCAGGTCGAGTATTTAGCAGGTCAAAATAGGGGTCCAACTAACCCGTTCAACAATAGTAACTCTAATTGGCGTGCTAATAATTATCGCTCCTCAGGTAACCCCCCTGGTTTTCCGTCAGGTCAATACCAAAGTAGGGGGCCAGGTTTTTATTCTAGTGGGGGATCGGGTCAAACAGGTCAATTTGCTAGTTCAGGTTCAGGGGGGCAGTTTAGAGGTGAGGGGTCAAACCAAGAGGTTCAACCTAAGAGTGAGGGGTCAGGTGGTAGTTTGTCTAGGATAGAGGACCTTCTTTCCCAATTATTGGTTAAGGATCAGGCTACCCAACGTACATTAGAGGACCATGCTACGCTCCTAAAGAATAATCATTCAAGCTTCTTAGACCTTCAAAGGCAAGTTGGGGATATTGCACGCCAGTTGCAAGAACGACCTCCCGGTCAATTTTCGGGCAACACAAGGCCTAACCCATCTGGCTCTTTGAAGGCGATTTCGACCCGTAGTGGTAGGACCTTAGGAGAGGTAGTGAGACCCGAGAGTGTTGAGATAGAAGATGAGGACTCCGTAGATGAGGAGATTGAAATGGAGGCGCCCGGTAAAGTGCAACCTAGGTTAATCCCAGAAAGTACCGCACACACCGGGGGGCCTTCGAGTGAGAAGAGTGTAGGAAAGAAACCCGTTCAGGTTGTTCCTTCACCCAATGTTGATACTTCCCGTGCTCCGTTTCCTTCCCGCCTTAAAAATCAAACTTATTCCAAAGAGTACGGGAAATTTTTAGAGATCTTTAAGCAGCTTAGGATCAACCTTCCTTTTATAGAAGCTCTTCAATCAATGCCGAAATATGCAAAATTCCTAAAAGACCTTCTAAAACGCAAGGATAGGTTAGGAGAGGTTTCTAACATCCCCCTTAGTGGAGGATGTTCCGCCGTAGTGTTGAACAAGGTTCCAGAAAAATTGACGGATCCGGGCCTTTTTACTATCCCGTGCTTGTTTGGGAGTGATACCGAGTGTAGGGCCCTAGCCGACCTAGGAGCGAGTATAAACCTAATGCCATATTCTTTGTATGAGAGGTTAGGTCTAGGAGAGTTGTCACCTACACGCATGTCTTTGTCGCTAGCCGATAGGTCCGTTAAGTATCCACGAGGCATTATTGAAAACCTTCTAGTCAAAGTGGATAAGTTCGTCTTCCCCGTAGACTTTGTCGTTCTTGATATGGAAGCCGACGAAAAGGTTCCCATCATTCTAGGACGCCCATTCTTGTGTACCGCCAAGGCCATCATCGGTGTCTTCGACGGGAAAATCACACTTCAAGTCGGCGAGGAGAGGGTGACTTTCGAGATAGCACGCTCCATGGAACACCCTAGTGGTTCCGACGATCTTAGTAGTCCTTGTCATTCGGTCTATTTCATAGAGTCTTTCTTATCTTGTGTTGACCATTGCTTTGACTACATTAGTGGAGCCGACCTAGTCGAGAGTAGGATAGAGGAGGTAGTTGAGAAGGTAGAGGAGATTGTTAGTGAGAGTAAAGAGGTAGACGAGGACGAGTGGGTCCCCGAGGTGCTAGAATTAAGTGAAATTAAGAGTGAGAGTGAAAGTACTCCTATAGAGAAACCCGCCCCTTTAGAACTCAAGGTCCTCCCATCCCACTTAGAGTATGCTTTCTTAGGTGAGGGTTCCGAGAATCCCGTCATTATTTCGTCTAAGTTAGAGGAGGGAGAGAAGGGTAGGTTATTAGAGGTGTTGAGAGTGAATAGGGAAGCCATTGCATGGCGTCTTTCGGATATCAAGGGCATAAGCCCCGCCTATTGTACCCACCGAATACTCATGGAAGATGACTATAAGCCGGTGGTGCAACCTCAAAGGCGCCTTAATCCGAACATGCAAGAGGTTGTTAAGAAAGAGGTTCTTAAGAAAGAGGTTCTTAAGTTGTTAGATGCCGGGGTAATTTACCCCATTTTCCGATTCACCATGGGTTAGCCCGACCCAAGTCGTCCCAAAAAAGGGTGGGATGACGGTGATCATGAATGAAAAAGAACGAGTTAATCCCTTCCCGTACTGTTACCGGTTGGCGTGCATGCATAGATTATCGAAAGTTAAACGACGCACCCGGAAAGACCACTTCCCTTACCATTCATTGACCAAATGTTGGAGCGTCTAGCGGGTCAACAATTCTATTGTTTTCTCGATGGATTTTCGGGTTATTTTCAGATCCCCATCGCCCCGGAGGATCAAGATAAAACGACATTCACATGCCCTTACGGCACTTATGCGTATCGCCGCATGCCTTTCGGGTTATGCAACGCTCCGGCAACTTTCCAAAGGTGCATGGTAGCCATATTCCCAAGACATGCTTGAGACTTCCATGGAGGTTTTCACGGATGACTTCTCGTTTATGGCACCACTTTCGACCAATGTCTTTCTAATCTTGATAGGATGCTTAAGAGGTGCATAGAGACAAATCTTATGTTAAATTGGGAGAAGTGTCACTTTATGGTGACGGAGGGGATAGTGTTAGGACACAAGGTGTCGAGAGAAGGCATAGAGGTGGATAGGGCCAAGATAGATACAATAAGTAGATTGCCTCCACCTACTAGTGTTAAGTCCGTTAGGAGCTTTTTGGGTCACGCGGGTTTTATAGGCGTTTTATAAAGGATTTTTCCAAAATCACACGCCCGATGAC